>NW_019947502.1:0-21672 GCF_002910315.2 Salvelinus sp. IW2-2015
TAACATGTCTAGCAGGTAAGCCACCACTAGGTGTCAGCTCACATGCTCTAGCAGTAGGCCACCACTAGGTGTCAGCTCAACATGCTCCAGCAGTAGGCCACCACTAGGTTGTCAGCTAAACATGCTCTAGCAGTAGGCCACCACTAGGTGTCAGCTCAACATGCTCTAGCAGTAGCCTACCTCTAAATTCAGCTCAACATGCCTAGCAGTTGCCTACCTCTAGGTGTCAGCTCAACGCTCTAGCAGTAGGCCACCACTAGGTGTCAGCTCAACATGCTCTAGCAGTAGCCTACCTCTAGGTGGCAGCTCAACATGCTCTAGCAGTAGCCTACCTCTAGGTGTCAGCTCAACATGCGTCTAGCAGTAGCCTACCACTAGGTGTCAGCTCAACATGTCAGCAGTAGCATACCTCTAGTGTCAGCTCAACATGCTCTAGCAGTAGCCACCACTAGGTGTCAGCTCAACATGCTCCAGCAGTAGGCCACCATCAGGTGTCAGCTCAACATGCTCTAGCAGTAGGCCACCACTAGGTGTCAGCTCAAACATGCTGCTAGAGTAGGCCACCACTTAGGTGTCAGCTCATCATGCTCTAGCAGTAGGCCACCACTAGGTGTCAGCTCAACATGTTCTAGCAGTAGCATACCTTAGGTCAGCTCAACATGTTAAAGCAGTAGGTCACCATAGTGTCAGCTCAACATGCTCTAGCAGTAGCCTACCTCTTGGTGTCAGCTCAACAGTGCTCTAACAGTAAGCCACCACTAGGTGTCAGGCTTCAACAGTGCTCCAGCAGTAGGCCACCACTAGGTGTCAGCTCAACATCTCTAGCAGTAGGTCACCACTAGGTGTCAGCTCAACATGCTCTAGCAGTAGCCTACCTTAGGTGTCTGCTCAACATGCTCTAGCAGTAGCCACCTCTAGGTGTCAGCTCAACATGCTTTAGCAGTAGGCCACCACTAGTGTCAGCTCAACATGCTCTAGCAGTAGGCCACTCACTAGGTGTCAGGGTCAACATGCTCTAGCAGTAGCCTACCTCTAGGTGTCAGCTCAACATGCTCTAGCAGTAAGCCACCTCTAGGTGTCAGCTCAACAGCTCTAGCAGTAGGCCACCACTAGGTGTCAGCTCAACATGCTCCAGCAGTAGGCCACCATCAGGTGTCAGCTCAACATGCTCTAGCAGTAGCCACCACTAGGTGTCAGCTCAACTGCTCTAGCAGTAGGCACCCACTAGGTGCAGCTCATCATGCCTTAGCAGTAGGCCACCACTAGGTGTCAGCTCAACATGCTCTAGCAGTAGCCTACCTTTGGTGTCAGCTCAACATGCTCTAGCAGTAACCTTACCTCTAGGTGTCAGCTCAACATGGTTTAGCAGTAGGCCACACTAGGTGTCAGCTCAACATGCTCTAGGCAGTAGGGCACCACTAGGTGTCAGCTCAACATGCTCTAGCAGTAGCCTACCTCTAGTGTGCAGCTCAACATGCTCTAGCAGTAGGCCACCACTAGGTGTCACCTCAACATGCTCTAGCAGTAGGCACCACTAGGTGTCAGCTCAAACATGCTCTAGCAGTAGCCTACCTCTAGGTGTCAGCTCAACCATGCCTCTAGCAGTAGGCCACCACTAGGTGTCAGCTCATCATGCTCTAGCAGAAGCCACCACTAGGTGTCAGCTCAACATGCTCCAGCGTAGGCCACCACTAGGTGTCAGCTCACATGCTCTAGCAGTATGCCACCCTAGGTGTCAGCTCAACATGCTCTAGCAGTAGCCTACCTCTAGGTGTCTGCTCAACATGCTCTAGCAGTAGGCCACCTCTAGGTGTCAGCTCAACATGCTCTAGCAGTAGGCCACCACTAAGTGTCAGCTCAACATGCTCTAGCAGTAGACCACCACTAGGTGTCAGGTCAACATGCTCTAGCAGTAGCCTACCTCTAGGTGTCAGCTCAACATGCTCTAGCAGTAAGCCACCTCTAGGTGTCAGCTCACATGCTCTAGCAGTAGGCCACCACTAGGTGTCAGCTCAACATGCTCTAGCAGTAGCCTACCACTAGTGGCAGCTCAACATGGTCTAGCAGTAGGCCACCTCTAGGTGTCAGCTCCAACATGCTCTAGCAGTAGCCTACCTCTTGGTGTCAGCTTCAACATGCTCTAACAGTAAGCCACCACTGGTGTCAGCTCAACATGCTCCAGCAGTAGGCCACCACTAGTGTCAGCTCAACATGCTCTAGCAGTAGGTCACCACAGGTGTCAGCTCACATGCTCTAGCAGTAGCCACCTCTAGGGTCTGCTCAACATGCTCTAGCAGTAGGCCACCTCTAGGTGTCAGCTCAACATGCTCTAGCAGTAGGCCACCACTAGGTGTCAGCTCAACATGCTCTAGCAGTAGCGCCACCACTAGGTGGTCAGCGTCAACATGCTCTAGCAAGTGCCTACCATCTAGGTGTCAGCTCAACATGCTCTAGCAGTAAGCACCTCTAGGTGTCAGCTCAACATGCTCTAGCAGTAGGCCACCAGCTAGGTGTCAGCTCAACATGCTCCAGGCAGTGGCCACCATCAGGTGTCAGCTCAACATGCTCTAGCAGTAGGCCACCACTAGTGTCAGCTCAACATTGCCTAGCAGTAGGCCACCACTTAGGTGTCAGGCTCATCATGCTCTAGCAGTAAGGCGCACCACTAGGTGTCAGCTCAAACATGCTCTAGCAGTAGCCTTACTTCTTGGTGTCAGCTCAACATGCTCTACAGTAATCCTACCTCTAGGTGTCAGCTCAACATGCTTTAGCAGTAGGCCACCACTAGGTGTCAGCTCAACATGCTCTAGCGTAGGCACCACTTAGGTGTCAGCTCAACATGCTCAAGCAAGCCTACCTCTAGGTGTCAGCTCAACATGCTCTAGCAGTAGGCCACCACTAGGTGTCACCTCAACATGCTCTAGCAGTAGGGCACCACTAGGTCAGCTCAACATGCTCTAGAGTAGCCTACTCAGGTGTCAGCTCAACATGCTCTAGCAGTAGGCCACCACTAGGTGTCAGCTCATCATGCTCTAGCAGTAAGCACCACTAGGTGTCAGCTCAACATGCTCCAGCAGTAGCCACCACTAGGTGTCAGCTCAACATGCTCTAGCAGATGCCACACTAGGTGTCAGCTCAACATGCTCTAGCAGTAGCCTACCTCTAGGTGTCTGCTCAACATGCTCTAGCAGTAGGCCACCTCTAGGTGTCAGCTCAACATGCTCTAGCAGTAGGCCACCACTAGTGTCAGCTCAACATGCTCTAGCAGTAGACCACCACTAGGTGTCAGGTCAACATGCTCTAGCAGTAGCCACCTCTAGGTGTTCAGCTCAACATGCTCTAGCAGTAAGCCACCTCTAGGTGTCAGCTCAACAATGCTCTAGCAGTAGGCCACCACTAGGTGTCAGCTCAACATGCTCTAGCAGTAGCCTACCACTAGGTGTCAGCTCAACATGGTCTACAGTAGGCCACCTCTAGGTGTCAGCTCAACATGCTCTAGCAGTAGGCCACCACTAGGTGTCAGCTCAACATGCTCCAGCAGTAGGCCACCACAGGTGTCAGCTCAACATGCTCTAGCATAGGCCACCACTAGGTGTCAGCTCAACATGCTCTAGCAGTAGGCCACCACTAGGTGTCAGCTCATCATGCTCTAGCAGTAGCCACCACTAGGTGTCAGCTCAAACATGCTCTAGCATAGCCTACTTCTTTGGTGTCAGCTCAACATGCTTAGCAGTAGCCTACCTCTAGGTGTCAGCTCAACATGCTCAGCAGGAGGCTACCACAATAGGTGTCAGCTCAACATGCTCAGCAGTAGGTCACCACTAGGTGTCAGCTCAACATGCTCCAGCAGTAGCCACCACTAGGTGTCAGCTCAAACATGTCTAGCAGTAGCCTCCCACTAGGTGTCAGCTCAACAGCTCTAGCAGTAGCCTACCTCTAGGTGTCAGCTCAACATACTCTAGCAGTAGCCTACCTCTAGGTGTCAGCTCAACATGCTCTAGCAGTAGCCACCACTAGGTGTCAGCTCAACATGCTCTAGCAGTAGCCTACTCTAGGTGTCAGCTCAACATGCTCTAGCAGTAGCCACCACTAGGTGTCAGCTCAACATGCTCCAGCAGTAGGCCACCACCAGGGTCAGCTCAACATGCTCTAGCAGTAGCATACTACCTCTAGGTGTCAGCTCAACATGCTCTAGCAGTAGGCCACCACTAGGTGTCAGCTCAACATGCTCTAGCAGTAGACCACCACTAGGTGGAGGCCTGGACCTGATTATCAGTGACAGACCAACAACTGATKATACCCAGCAGATGAGCAGTAGTCACGCAGCAGACCTGGACAGAGAGGAGAGGAGTCTGACTCTCTTTCTGTCCTTCTCTACTGAGTCATAGGACATCTGTTGATTGACAAACATCACTGACTGTGTTTGGCCCTTTCTCCGTCTGTCGCTCTCTGTACGTCTGTGCGTGCGCATGCTGAGTGTGTTTGCCAGTGTGTGTGTTGTGCGTGCCATATGCGTGCGTGCTGAATGTGTGTGTGTCGTGTCTATGTGCAACAGTAGGAGGTGGAGGACTCTGTGTGGTAACAGTGTGTGAGTGTGACAGCAGCTTTCTGACGCCCACCGGACAATGACTCACTGATCATGTTGCGTACATAGGATCATATTACTATGGTGACAATCTGGACCCATATTGACCGATGGAGTCTGCCAGTGTGTCAATCAGTGCATCCAATTTAAAGGTCTTCAGGTCCCTTACCATCTCCGCGATGCCCTGTTTAGGATGGTAAGGATCCAAAGTGTTGCAAAGGTAACCCAAGTTTGAATATAATATCGTGACTTGCTCCCTCTCAGTCCTTGAAAGGATAGATTGGTTGTAGCAACTGTCAGTCATCTCTGAACGCTCTCCTCCACTCACGCTGAGTCTCAGTCGGCTCCCTCCTGCTGCTCCCACCCCCTCACCGTACATGCAGCAGTTCGCCCGCGACTAGGGTGGGCACAGAGAGGGCCTGGAAGCACGTTGCCGCTCTCATCCACACAGTGGGCACAAGACTGGAGGCACACACACACACAAGCAGAACCACACACGGAGTGGGCACAACAGGGAAACCCATCCACCCAGGCATTACACAGCACAACAGCCAGAGTACAGAGACATCCACTCCAGAACAGTAAGTAGCTCTGTTGAAACCAAGGCTGTACCCCTCAACACTGATAGACATACCAACAGAACACACTTCAGGACTACAGAACAGTCAACCTGATATGGTTTAGAACAGCACCCACACTGGTGGGTGAGACCTACTGGTTCCAACAGTAGGGCATAAACTTCCTTTAGAATAAGCACATTTAGCACAATTCTAAACACAGTATGCTATACAGTGTCAACTTAATATGTTAGTTTTGTTAGCATTTAMTGTACACCATAACTCTCCACAATATAACATGTACAAAGGAAATAAATCCATTTGAACATAACTAACATGTTACATCAGCACCCACCAYAAATGAACCCATTGTACAGAACTTCAACTTTAAAAAAAAGCACACACAACAAACTCACACACGAGAGGAATCCACAACCCACCCCTGCAGCTATGACACATTACTACACCACCCACAGCCATGCCCGGGTGAGGGAGGGCAGCACGCACCAGACTCACCAGTGGAACACCACAGTTCCATGTTCCAGTGAGAGCAGCCCGCCCCTAGACTGACACTGCTACTGGCCTGTCACAGTATGACACATAGCTGAACCACCCACAGACCTGCTGTCTACATGCCAATGATGCCACACAGCACAACCAGAGACCAAGGCCCATACCAAGGATCAGGGTYCCAACCACAGCCTCCTAGTCCTAGACCATTCTATCTGAACACACTCCGACTGGCTCTGAGACCATGAGATGAACAGGGCATGAGTTTCATTTGGTAGTGGGGTGAGGGGGTGATGAAAGGGGTGTAATCCGGTAGGAGGGTGAGTGGCCCTGTGGCCCTGCTCTGATGATGTGATGGGGATGAGAGAAGGGGTGAGGGGCAGGCCCTGATTGGATCTGACTCAGACCTCTCTCTCACACACACTCACTCACAAACACTCAGTAACTCACTCTCTCACCCAGCCAGCTCATCTGAGAGGGTTACAGTTGCCTGATCTAATTCTAGCCCTGCTATGACGTGTAGAAGAGATAGGGGGGAATAAATGGAGAAAGGGGGGTAAAAGGGGGTAAAAAGGAGAGAGGTAGAGGATGATACAATAGAGGAGAGGGGAGAGGTGGTTTTGAGAGAGGAAGGGTGAGAACAATTTGGTCAGTGAGGGGGGAGAGAAGGAATGAGAGGGTGAGTAAGAGGGTGAGAGAAGGGAAGCTCACAGCTGTGCCAATAGGAAGAGTTTGTTCCTCTGTGAGATACAGGAGACACTGTCAACACACACGCTGTGCTCAATATAGCAACTGTCACAGTGCCAGGCATACCTCTCTCCTTTTACACCCTCTCTACCTCGCTCACATTCTCTCTCTCTCTGTCTCTGCCCACACCCAGCGCGACCTTAAAATCCCCAAATTAACTTCCTACCTCTCCTTTTTTGCTACTCCTGTCAGTGTCATGTCTTGATTTTAATATTTTTTATTTCACCTTTATTTAACCAGGTAGGCCAGTTGAGAACAAGTTCTCATTTACAACAGCGACCTGGCCAAGAAAAAGCAAAGCAGTGTGACAAAAACAACAACACAGAGTTACTCATAAACAAACGTACAGTCAATAACGCAAAATTCTTGGTTGAGAAATTGCACTTTACTAAAAAGATATTTGTTACTTTTTTTTTGTTACCATTTTAATTGAAAACAATCACAGTAAGGTACTTAATTGTTACCCAGAAATGATTTGCTATTGGGATAAAAAACTGCATTGGACCTTTAATTATCTTACTCATTGTATTACAGACTTGACACACTGCCAGACATTGGTTTAATATAACACACATTCTCTGTGCCTCTCTCCAGCGCTCACATTACCCTCTATTTCCACCTCCCACCTCCCCATTTTATTACAGTCCACCTCGCACACTTTTTCCAGACTTTACAGACTGCAAAATGAGCTTTTTGTTCTTTACTAGCTCGGTCATTGCCATGGTAATCCTACATTAAATGTGTGGCTTTCTGTCTAGCTCTAGGGTGATGGAAATAGTGCCCAGGGCTGGGTTTAAGCTGGCATGCATTGGAATGCCAGTGCTACATAGAAGCTGTCATCTAAAAGAGAGAGTCAGGTGTACTTCTGTGGGTATACTAGGACACGTATTGTGTGTGTGTTTGTGCATGCTTGGATTCTTTGTATGTTACTGGCAAAACTCAATCTGTGACATTCCATTTACAATCATCAGAATATCCAGAATTGTTTAGATCCTTATTTATCAGTCCTTCTTCTCCCCACTTTAACCCCCCTACTGTTGCCCCTCTCTCTTCCTCCGTGTTACGTCTTCTCCACTGTGACTTCCCCCCCTTCTCTCTCCCTGCTCCAACGTTCACTGTGGTAATCCCATTACTCATGTGCAAATACCAGCTGGTAGAGAGGAAAGAGTGAAAAGGGGACAGAAAGAGACTGGGGAAAGGGAGAGAGGATGGAGGGTGAACATGAAGGAGAATAAGAGAGAAAGTGAGAGAATAGTGAAAAGGGGACCGTTATAGACGGGAGAGAGAGATAAAGGAGTAGAAGAATGGTGAGAGACTGAACATGCACAGAGGGAAGCTGTGTAGAGAGCGCATGCCAATGACACAGGTAGGGAGACTACAGAGGAATTCTCCTGCTGGACAATGTTGACTGACACAAAGACATACGTACAGACTAACATCAAATTGGTTGAATATGATAGAGACCTTAAAACTTGACCCTAGAAGGAGAGAAAAAGAAAGACAGAGACAGACAGAGCGGGAGATGGTGTGATCCTGACAGTTGGAGTGGCAAGCTTGAAAATAAACAAGTTATTTTATGACAAAGAGCCCATTGACTCTCTCCACTCCTCACTCTTATTCTCCCCATCTCTACTTGCTCTCAACACTTTTTCCCCACTCTCCCTTCTTTCACAGGGGCATCAACCAGCACCCTCCAACACCCGGCAGCTTGTTGTCCTTTCAACCAGCACCCTCCAACACCCCGGCAGCTTGTTGTCCTTTCAACCAGCACCCTCCAACACCCCGGCAGCTTGTTGTCCTTTCAACCACCAACTCTTTCATTCTTTGGCCTCCTCTAATCCTTCTCATCTACTTGAACCCTCTTTCCCAGTCCCCTCAAAGTGTCTCTCTCTTTCCAAGCTGAGGTGTTAAGTAGACATTTTTATAATAATGCTAATAATAATAATGCTAATAATAATAATGCTAATAATAATAATAACAATGCTAATAATAATAATAATGCTAATAATAATAATGCTAATAATAACAATGCTAATAATAATAATGCTAATAATAATAATGCTAATAATAATAATAATAATGCTAATAACAATAACAATGATAATAATAATAATAATGATAATAATAAGGTAACACACTGATTGAGAAATCAAGATTAAAAAGATCATAGCTTTTACCTCTTAGGACTAATATCCCTTCTTGTGTGTGTGTGTGTGTGTGTTTGACGTCATCAGCCATGTGAGTCACAGCATATTACACCATATAATGCCCTGTTCAGGTATTTGGACTAATCCTGGTAGATTTCCACTGTTTGCTGTAGGCCTAATCTGTGTGTGTGTGCGTGCCTGTGGTGCAATGCTGAGTGGGGTATCACACCCATTGTCCCTGGTAGCTACAGAGTAATCTGTGTTGGAGCGCCACAGACAGACCAGGGGAGGCATTAGGGCTCACTGTATATTCAGTCCTGGCTCTCGGAGACCCACAGGGTGTGCAGGGTTTTGTTCTAGCCCAGCACACTAACACTGAYGTATGGGCTACGAGACTGAGCTCTCTACGGGTCTGCAGGTTTTCCTAAATCAGGGTGGGCCAGGCCTCTACTGAATAAGGAGTGTTACAGATGGGTTGGAAAAAAGCCAACAGAACCTGTAGCTCACTAGGAGTCTAGTTCTGGACACCCCTATTTAAAGGGAGAGGGATGTTTTGGTGTAAATCTATCAGGTTGATCCAGGGTTTGGGGGGGGATATGGTCTGGTGATACTGAAGGGGGGCTGGAGGGTCTAGCTGGGGAAGGGGTTCAGCGGGTGATGTTTGTGGGGTGCTCCAGTGTCCTGGTTCTTTCTTTTACCATCTCTCTGTCTTTCTCTCCACAGCGTCTGTCTGTCATTCCCATTAGGAACGGAGAGACTCTCCAAGCACGGAGGGAAGAACAGGATAAAAAGCAAGGAGCGAGAGAGGGAAARAGAGAAAGAGGGAAGATTAGGCAAACGTGTGGGAAAGCATGAAGATGTTCTAAAATCAGGATCTGAGGAATGACTCTTTCAGATGAACACGTCCTTAAGMGTAACCGTGGCTGAGAATACTTTGTCATGGAATATCAATAGAGATACATCAGTACACAACCAAGAGCAGCATCCAGGGAACCTTCAAGCAGGATCTCAGCCAAGAGACTGGACCAATGTGTTTCCACTGCCCAAAGAGAGATGTGTTCTATCCAGCCAGTCAACACAACAAACCAGTGGTAGAATGTATGTTACTACACAATAACAATGTTGTGAAAACAAATATTAGGTAACATAGGAAAAAGGATTAGCTTTGAATTGTTACTCATTAATTTTCCCCCCACACATTATTCACCTGATAGAAACAGGACTCTCTTGATATTGGCATGAATGTCATTGGCAGTCCTTGTGCTTTTATATTGACAAGCTGTAATCAAAAAGATGACAAGTCCTGTTGACTTTGAATTCAACAGTTGTTATGAAACATGATCAGTGGGTTTTATGTAAAAACAGTCTGGAGAATGTGAGTAATGCATTATGTAGTTCACACAAGTACATAACCTTGACAGCATTGTAAGACTTCAAACTTGACATGAGAGAAAGACTGAGGGATGGAGAGAGAGGGAAAAAAGGCGAGGTAGGCAAGGGAGAGGCGGCGAAGAACAGAATGAGAGGAAGAATAAGAAAGAGGTGTGAGAGAGAGGGGGGTGATGGCACAGCAACAGAGGGTGGAGTGGGAGAGAAAAAGAATACGCAAACTCTTTTGCTTTGGAAATATTTACCTGTATTTCATGCCAATAAAGCACATTGAATTGAAAAGGGAGAGAGGGGGGAGAGAGGGTCAGGGAGGAGAAGATGGAGAGAGAGAAGTGGAGGGCATGGGAAAGAGTGAATAGAAAAGAGTGGGGAGAGAGAGAAAGGTGAATGATAAACAGAATAAGGTCAGCCGGCGAGAGGAAGGAGGATTACAGAGGTGGGAGAGGGGTGGAGGGTGGGAGGGAGAATGACAGGGGTGGAGGGAGGATGACAGGGGTGGAGGGAGGATGACAGGGGTGGAGGGAGGATGACAGGGGTGGAGGGAGGCACTATGTGTGTTTATCAGTGTTCAGAATGTACTGTGCTGTAGATTTCAATGAAAATGTAATCTCCTCTACTTGGGTTACCATAGAGCACCTTTTAAAAGGGGGGAGGACACTCGTACACATGAATGCACACACACGTGAGCAATTGATAGATGGACAGAAAGGCCATTTGTTCTCCACCGTTTTAATGGTTTAATTTCATGTCTCATCCCTAACTCACTCTTTTTCTTTATTCTTCATCTCTCGCTTCTCTCTCCAACCATACTTCCTCTGTGAAGAGCTTGGGGGATGCTGAAGTGCTCTTCAAATGAAAGAGCGATATGGAGATAGGAGGAGATGTGGATGGACAAAGAGAGGACAACAGAATGAAACTGAAAAAGATAAGACTAGAGAGACAGAGGCAGAGAAAGTGAGTGAGGACAGAGAGGGAGAGCGAGAGAGAGACAGAAAGTGAAAGGGGGGAGGGGGGCGAGAAAACAAATGTTCCCCTAGATGTGGTTGACAGGGAGTCCGGGCGTGGGAAAACATTAGCCTGGCCCTTCTGCTCAGGAAGAGACCGGACGGGATGGTGCTCGCCGTTTCCTGGATTTGGGAATGCTGCATCCCAGATAGAACCTCTCTCCCAGCACTCTGATGCTTATCTGGGAAAACAGAGTGAGTTTCCTGCCCTCCTGAATAATAGCTAGTGGAGGACAGAGAGATCCTGTTTGTAAATCACACCATGGGAAGAGGGGTTGTTTACTTTGTTTTACACAGCAGTGTTATCCTGTTGATGTCCTTGTGCATCGGTCTGTGTCACACACACACACAGTAGATTACCCTTTACTGTACTGTTCTTAAGAGCAGCTGGGGTTGTACATAGGGCTCATGAGACACACTTCACCTGCCATGTATGATGCCACCTCTCTCACATGCACTTGTTGACAATGTGACAGTTCTGCATCAGTGCCACAGACTAGTGCCTGTTGCAATATGTTAGTTCCTGTTGCAATATGCTCAGAGTCTAGTGTTATAATGCCTTGTGCATTTGTACAGTGGTTTAATAATCTGGCCACATCAATAGATATAATTACCATGAAATGAAAAGAGATAATTAGAAGAAAGTACCTGCTATTGACGTAAAAGGACGTGATGACGGTCTTCTCTCCTCTAGAATCGTAGGACACGGATATGATGTCACCACGGCAGTGTGGCTGTGGCGGTCTCCATGGCGACGCCGCGTGCTGCAGCAGTGACGCCACCCTGGCTCGTGGTGAGTGGGTGTGACCCGCCCCTTAGAGCCCCCCTCTCCGTGTGGGCGGCCCCGTGAGGAGAGAGCGAAACACGACACCCGAGAGAGGAACCGGGGGGGATGAGAAAGAGTAGCCACAGAGTACAGAATGTTAGCGACTGGAGGAAGAAAGAAAGTCTAAAGAGAGGACGACTGCTATTCTACAGAACGGTTATTTTAGCGACAATATGTCAAACAACGGGGAAGATGCGATTGAGATGGAKTAAACAACAACTCGACAGTTCGTGAAAGTATATGCAAACAAGGAAAGATACGGGTTTTCGGTTCGTGTGCTTGTCGGGACGGTTGACCGTGTTCCGCTGCAACTCGAACAGGACAAGGCGAAGTTGCCGTGGGACAAACAGCAGTGAACTACATCAACTGACTGCGATTCGGGGAAAGTAACGTTACCTCGATCGCTACAGTTGGGGAAGGGTGTATTGGGAAATAAAGTGGAAGCAAAGGGGCCCGCGAGTGGAGCAACGGTGAAAAGTTTAACGTTAGCCTGTCCCCCCCTCGTTTTTCCATTCCGAACCAAAGGAAGGGCTCAGAGGGAGACGACTTTTCCTTCCACAAACGCTACTGATTTGCGACTCATCAAGCTCGCTAGCTAACGTTAACTAGCTTGCAACACTCAACATGAAAACCCCCGGAGATTCGGGTAAGTTTGTGCAAAACAAAAAGTCGACCACTTTTGTCTGGATGAACTTGATCATGAACTTGCTGGTTGTCTAAGCCAGTTGTTCGGTCTGATTCAATTACTAAGTGGTGAACAAAAGTCATACAAGTTGTTAAATACATTTAACTAGCTATTTATATTGTTAACATTAGCTGTGCATTTGACAGTTAGCTAGCTGACGTGAGTTCATTGCATTGTAGCTATACAGTATTCAACACGTTCTCCAGTTATGTTTGATAAGTTGATACAACGGAAGTTGATGCAAAAGTGTTGTTTATACTTACTGTGTCTAGTTTGCTGGAAATATGTAAATGTGGATTGATTGTCGACCTGTTGATGTAGCTGAAGTTGAGTTGCTTTAGTGAGACATTCAAAATGGAAGCTTTTGCTAGCGGACATACACTTTTAATACTCGAATAGGAAATTAAACGATTGGTTGAGTTGTAGTTAATCATATGAACCAGACACTTTATGGAATATTAGACCTATCTACCGGGGTTGTTTTAAGAGTTTCGTCAAATTTGGTCACGGTGTTGCTTGGTTGTCATCCTATGCATCCCGTACAAGTTTGTATTTCTCCGCTGTTTGGTCGACATAGCTTTTAAATATGTGGCCACATTTAGGGTCTATTTTCTCAGAAACGCCAAATGCTGCTCTTTTATGTATGAACCTGTCATAATCGAAATCTGATTAATTCGTGCTTTGTTTGTATCGTGCTTCAATAAGTTCTGCAAAGTAACTGCACGGACCCAGCAGTGGAATGTTGCGGAATCCATGTTGGGATTTTCCCCTCACCCGTTCGTAAAAAGTCTCTGGCCAAGTTTTCAAAGCCTCTTAAATCGGTCAAATTCACTCTTAATTCACCGTTCAGATTAAGTTGTCATTCGCACAATACTTATATTTAGTTAGACCCGTGAAAATGCAAGGTAATACATTTTTGTTTACTTTGCGAGGACGCCATGCTTGGTTAGTTATAGTTATGAGAGATGGGTGAACGTTTCAATGGACTGTCATTTTCGAAGGTGGAGGCTTTTGTCGAATCCCAAGACGTTAGAATAAATCCTGCTGTTTCTGATGTTTACAATAACGCTTTAGGCATATTTCAAGCAATAATTAAACGTTTAATCTCGCTTTCACTTTAGTGATGATCAGTGATGAAGGCAGATGTCTGGGTATGAGTAAAAGTGACTGGGCCGCTGACAAAACAGACCAACTATCTGAGTCCGACCGTAAATGAACACACTGATGAACACATTTCATGCAATTCTACAACACTTTACATGTCTGGAGACATTATCAGAATCTTTATTAGCTTACTACACAAATTGCAGGTTAGGCCTAGGCTACTCTGCTGACACTGACAAACCGAAATCAATAACAACAACCTTGTCTTCAATGTAACCATCTAATCTAGGCATACGAAAAGGGGAGACAAATTGTACAATATGACTTCCATCTACAATTGAAGAGGAAATTATTATAATCAACTTTCCACTGGCACTGACTCGCCCAATGATAAAGACAGTGAATATGCGCACTCACCAGAGATATGGTCGACGTTCTCCACTAGTGCCAAGATATTAGTCCTGGTGTATCCTACTAATGGGAATAAACTACACTTCACACTTAAATCATTTGGACTATATGTGACTTTTGTGTTTATCCCACAATTTAATTTTGAAATATTGCGATAGGCCTAGGGCTATTTTAGATGCTTCTCACTGACAGCCGCAACTTGACATCAGCTATTTCATATTTGCCAAATTGCGGGCTTCTCAACTGTAGGCTATGTAAATTCCCTGTCTTAGGTCAGTTAGGATCAGCACTATATTTTAAGAATGTGAAATGTCAGAATAATAGTAGAGAGAATTATTTAYTTCAGCGTTTATTTCTTTCATCACATTCCCAGTAGGTCAGAAGTTTACATACACTCAATTAGTATTTGGTAGCATTGCCTTTTAAATTGTTTAACTTGGGTCAAACGTTTCGGGTAGACTTCCACAAGCTTCCCACAATGAGTTGGGTGAATTTTGGCACATTCTTCCTGACAGAGCTGGTGTAACTGAGTCAGGTTTGTAGGCCTCCTTGCTCGCACACGCTTTTTCAGTTCTGCCCACAAATGTTCTATAGGATTGAGGTCAGGGTTTTGTGATGGCCACTCCAATACCTTGACTTTGATGTCCTTAAGCCATTTTGCCACAACTTTGGAAGTATGCTTGGGGTCATTGTCCATTTGGAAGACCCTTTTTCCTCCAAACATAATGATGGTCATTTTGGCCAAACAGTTTTATTTTTGTTTCATCAGACCAGAGGACATTTCTCCAAAAAGCACAATCTTTGTCCCCATGTGCAGTTGCAAACCGTAGTCTGGCTTTTTTATGGTGGTTTTGGAGCAGTGGCTTCTTCCTTGCTGAGCAGCCTTTCAGGTTATGTCGATCTTCACAACGTCCTTTGCTGCTGTTCTGGGGTTGATTTGCACTTTTCTCACCAAAGTATGTTCATCTCTAGGAGACAGAACACGTCTCCTTCCTGAGCGGTATGACGGCTGCGTAGTCCCATGGTGTTTAAACTTGCGTACTATTGTTTGTACAGATGAACATGGTACCTTCAGGCATTTGGAAAAATTGCTCCCAAGAATGAACCAGACTCGTGGGAGGTCCACATTTTTTTTTCTGAGGTCTTTTGATTTCCCCATGATGTCAAGCAAAGAGGCACTGCGTTTGAAGATAGGCCTTGAAATACATCCACAGGTACACCTCCAATTGACTCAAATTATGTCAATTAGCCTATCAGAAGCTTCGAAAGCCATGACATAATTTTCTGGAATTTTCCAAGCTGTATAAAGGCACAGTCAACTTAGTGTATGCAAACTTCTGACCAACTGGAATTGTGATACAGTGAAATAATCTGTCGAAAAAATTGTTGGAAAGATTACTTGTGTCATGCACAAAGTAGATGTCCTAACCGACTTGCCAAAACTATAGTTTGTTAACAAGAAATTTGTGGAGTGGTTGAAAAACAAGTTTTAATGACTCCAACCTAAGTGTATGTAAACTTCTGACTTGAACTTTACATCTGCCACACCACCATTCTATCTACACTATCCATCATGGCTCGGCTTCTTTAACGGGTCGGGATGACTGCACCCTTCACTTCATTCACACCCACCGATCCACGTAATTCCCATGTTAATGCAAATGTCCACTCCGCACTGACTCAATCACTGTACAAACACTACCACTCAAACTGAAACGAATGAATGAGAATTGTCCATTACTGTTTTTGCTGTTTTTACTCAACAGCGTGAAGTGAACTGTAGCTGTACTCCGGCCTTGCGGCTTTCACATAGTGCGACGCCTGACTTCACGGTGTCTGTGTGAATGGCCCGTGTYGATATGTGGTGCAGGTTGGTTTGTACTGTACGGCATCGGAAGAGGAAGTGGTCAGAGTTTGTACATCTCTGCTGTGTGTTAGATTATCATTTCACTATCAGTGGTACACTTTCATATTCAAGGTGACTGATAATCATGTCATCCCTGACTGGTTTATCTTAGATGTTGTGTAGGTCTATAGTCAAGTAGTATGTGCAAAATCTCCTGTTTAAATAGTGAAGAAGTTTTGCATGTTTCGTTTTTGCACTTGTTCCAAAGATGTTGTTTTGAGATGTAACATGATATTGGCCTAATGTGACAAAAGATCATAGATAGCTTTTGGTGATCTCACCTTCAATAGTATGATCAACTCAAGCTAATCATAAATATGCTCTTTGTATCAAGTATGCAACAAATGTAGCTGCAGTCAATGTGTCAGCTGTTTTGTAGTCTGAGGCCTATCAAAGGTGAACAACCGTGAACGATGACACTGTAAAAAGAGGCCATGATTATATGGCGATTCCAAATAGGTCAAACAGTGACCATCAAGCTCGCTAGTTAAGTCAGCTCATTCCTGAAATTCCGGCATAAGTTTGTTCCTGCTCTCTCTTGCATGTTGTGAAGCACATTACTAACCAACTTCCCCCATACATACAGCATCAGGAAGCTCAGTCACATGTAATGCCAACTCTGCATATTTTTTAATTCACCACAACAAAGGCTATGCCTGCATCACAGGGACTTGAGAGAGCAGGCCTCTCTTATCTTATGGGGGTGTTCTCCCAAGAATAATTTGGTTTTGTGTACAACCAACAGTGATGCCTGTTCTGTAGTGGCTCTGTGGCTTATATAGAGCCATGCCTGTTCTGTAGTGCCTGATGGACGGACTGTGTGGAGCCCCATGCCTCTGCTCTCCTCCCTAACCTCTCTAACCTCCACCCCCTTTCTGCCACATTCAGTACACCCCTACCCAGGAAACCGCCCTGAGGAGGGGGCTGATGACATCACCACGCCCCACCACAAGTCGCCCTTTTACTAGAGTGTGTGTTTGGTTCTATATTGGGAAGTGTGTGTGTGTACCCAAGACTAGTGTGTATGTATTGGATGTGTGTATACCAGAGTGAGTGTGTTTGAGCGGTTTATGTACACATGTATAAAGTGCTGTTGTTGGGTTTGTGTTTGCGTTCACTTGAAAGTGTGTGTGTGTTGTGTGTCCGTGCGTGTGCAAGTCCCTCTCCTTCGCTCTCTTAACCGTGTTGACAAACACAGTTGAGCTTTAACCAAGGCATTATCTAACACAAATCTGCCCTAATAATAGAGACTTTAAATAGTCACATTATTATGAGGCTTTAATCCCAGCGGCCTTTATCTCTCACTCACTCTCCAGTTCTCCTGTTGCTGTGCTGTGTAGGCCTGGTTATGAGTTTTAACCCTTAACAAACGCATCTTCACTCATTACAATCTATGTTCATTGCCAGAATGAGAATGCTATATCCTATTTATAACAATCTAATACGTTTGTAGATAGAGATGATTTGTTCTCTAAACTTCTTTATCTACAAATACCTAGGTCTCTGGTTAGACTGTAAACTCCTTTCAGACTCACATTAAGCATCTCCAATCCAAAATTAAATCTAGAATCGGCTTCTATTTTCGCAACAAAGCCTCCTTCACTCATGCTGCCAAACATACTCTCATAAAACTGACCATCCTACCAATTCTTGACTTCGGCTATGTCTCTACAAAATAGCCTCCAACACTCGGGTCACCATTGCAACACCCCATCCGTAGCACGCGCTCCAGCAGGTATATTTCACTGGTCATCCCCAAAGCCAACCTTCCTTTGGCCGCCTTTCCTTCCAGTTCTCTGTTGCCAATGACTGGAACGAATTGCAAAAATCACTGAAGCTGGTTAGCTATTACTACTAGATAGAAATAGAACCAACATGACACAGGAAGACAGGTCCTGGACCTGTTGATAAGGCACCGTATCACCAGCCTGGGGTTGGGAATGAGATCAAGGGTGGTGATAATGATTAGGTACCAGTAATATGACTACTACTGACCCAGGGATGCAATGTGTTAGTAGTGGTCAGTCACTTTCTCCACAGTGACAGGGCAGGCAGGAGGAAGGCTGGGTCTGGGTGTGAATCTCACACACACAGACAGACAGACAGACAGACAGACAACAGAAGACAGACAGACAGACAGACAGACAGACAGACAGACAGCTGTAATCACTGTGATCTGGTGCTGCTGTGTTTATATGGGGAGTGGGACAATCTGTATCTCTTTTCCTCAAGTCTATTATTACCTCCTACGTCTCATATGGTGTTTCCTTCTCCCTCAACCCCTCTCTGTTTCTCTCTGGTTCTTCTCCTCAACCCTCTCTGTTTCTCTCTGGTTCCTTTCCCTCAACCCCTCTCTGTCTCTCTTGGTTCTTCTCCCTCAACCCCTCTCTGTCTCTCTCTGGTTCCTTCTCCCTCAACCCTCTCTGTCTCTCTCTGGTTCCTTCTCCCTCAACCCCTCTCTGTCTCTCTCTGGTTCCTTCTCCTCACACCCCTCTCTGTCTCTCTCTGGTTCCTTCTCCCTCAACCCCTCTCCGTCTCTCTCTGGTCCTTCTCCCTAACCCCTCTCCGTCTCTCTCTGGTTCCTTCTCCCTCAACCCTCTCCGTCTCTCTCTGGTTCCTTCTCCCTCAACCCTCTCTGTCTCTCTCTGGTTCCTTCTCCCTCAACCCCTCTCCGTCTCTCTCTGGTTCCTTCTCCCTCAACCCTCTCCGTCTCTCTCTGGTTCCTTCTCCCTCAACCCCTCTCCGTCTCTCTCTGGTTCTCTTCTCCCTCAACCCCTCTCCGTCTCTCTCTGGTTCCTTCTCCTCAACCCCTCTCCGTCTCTCTCTGGTTCTTCTCCCTCAACCCCTCTCCGTCTCTCTCTGGTTCCTTCTCCCTCAACCCCTCTCCGTCTCTCTCTGGTTCCTTCTCCCTCAACCTCCTCCCGTCTCTCTCTGGTTCCTTCTCCCTCAACCTCTCTCTCCGTTTCTCTCTGGTTCCTTCTCCCTCAACCCCTCTCCGTCTCTCTCTCTGGTTCCTTCTCCCTCAACCCCTCTCCGTCTCTCTCTGGTTCCTTCTCCCTCAACCCCTCTCCGTCTCTCTCTGGTTCCTTCTCCCTCAACCCCTCTCCGTCTCTCTCTGGTTCCTTCTCCTCAACCCCTCTCTCCGGTGGTCCTTCTCCGTCTCGGTTCCTCTTCCGCTCTCTCTCTGGTTCCTTCGTCTCTCTGTCGTCTCTCCTCTGTTCCTTCTCCCTCAACCCCTCTCCATCTCTCTCTGGTTCCTTCTCCGTCTCTCTCTGGTTCCGTCTCTCTCTGGTTCCTTCTCCCTCAACCCCTCTCCGTCTCTCCATGCTCTGGTGTGTGTGGCTGGTGGGATCTCTGGCTCTGGAGTGACCATTGTGTGTGCGTGCATCATCTGTTTGTGTGTAAATGGGGTATTGTGTGTGGGGATTAGAGGTTGACCGATTATGATTTTTCAACACCGATACCAAATAATCGGCCGATTTTTATGTGTGTATGTGTATACGTATATATGTGTATATACATATACGTATATAATTACAACAACACTGAATGAACACTTTTATTTTAACTTAATATAATAAATAAATAAAATCAATTTAGTCTCAAATAAATAATGAAACATGTTCAAAACACAGTGTTTGAGAAGAAAGTAAAGGTGCAATATTTGCCATGTAAAAAAGCTAACGTTTAAGTTCCTTGCTCAGAACATGAGAACATATGAAAGCTGGTGGTTCCTTTTAACATGAGTCTTCAATATTCCCAGTTAAGAAGTTTTAGGTTGTAGTTATTATAGGAATTATAGGACTATTTCTCTCTATACCTTTTGTATTTCATATACCTTTGACTATTGGAGGTTCTTATAGGAACTTTAGTGTTGCCAGCCTAATATCGGGAGTTGATAGGCTTGAAGTCATAAAAAGCGCAATGCTGCTGGCAAACGCAGGAAAGTGCTGTTTGAGTTCATGCTTACGAGCCTGCTGCTGCCTACCACCGCTCAGACTGCTCTATCAAACATCAAATCAGACTTAAGTATAATATATTAAACACACAGAAATTTGAGCCTTTGGTCATTAATATGGTCAAATCCGGAAACTATAATTTCGAAAATAAAACATTTATTCTTTCTGTGAAATACGGAGCCGTAACGTATTTGATCTAACGGGTGGCATCCATAAGACTAAATATTGCTGTTACATTGCACAACCTTCAATGTTATGTCATAATTATGTACAATTCTGGCAAATTAATTACAGTTTTTGTTAGGAAGAAAAGGTCTTCACACAGTTTGCATCGAGCCTGGCGGCCCAAACTGCTGCAAAAACCCTGACTCTGCTTGCACTGAACGCAGGAGAAGCAACACAATTTCCCTAATTAATATTACCTGCTAACATGAATTTCTTTTAACTAAATATGGAGGTTTAAAAAAAATATATACTTGTGTATTGATTTTAAGAAAGGCATGGAGGCATGGTCAGGTACATTCGTGCAACGATGTGCTTTTTTCACGAATGCGCTTTTGTTAAATCATCACCCGTTTGGCGAAGTAGGCTGTGATTCGATGATAAATGAACAAGCACCGCATTGATTATATGCAATGCAGTACAAGCTAATTAACCTAGTAATATCTTCAACCATGTGTAGTTAACTAGTGATTATGTTAAGATTGATTGTTTGCGATAAGATAAGTTTAATGCTAGCTAGCAACTTACCGTGGCTCCTTGCTGCAGGTGGACAGCCTGCTACGCAGTCTCCTCGTGGATTGCAATGCAATCGGCCATAATCGGCGTCCAAAAATGCCGATTGTTATTACCGATTGTTATGAAAAGTTTAAATTGGCCTTAATTAATCGGTCGACCTCTAGTGGGGCTAGTGGGACCTCTCATTGTACTCATAATGAAGCGGAGCAGCTCAGGGGTTGGAGGCTGCTTTGACAAGAGGAGAGACTGCCCCTCGCTTTGCCCCTCGCTCTGCCCCTCGCTCTGTGGCCATGTCCGAATACCTGTACTTGCGTTCTAAATAATAGATATTTTGGAAAATCGTTATGACAATATCGCAATATTATTTTTGCGCCGGTTGGCATTACCTGCACCAAAACTCCAGTGTCATTCTTCATAGCTTGTTCTCAGACTTCTTTTTAAAGATGGAGCCAATTTATTTTCAGCACTTTTATTTCCATGATTGATCAAAACTTGTTTTCTCATGGYTCTCTCTTGTCCTTCTGCAGCAGACATATGGTGAACAATATGTTTGGAACATCGAATCGGGAAAAAATCATAGTATCGAATATATGCGATACATATAGAATCGTGAAAATCACAACACATATCGTACCGGCACCTAAACATTGTGATAATATCGTATTGTGAGGTCCCTGGCAATTCCCAGCCCTACTCTGCCCTTGACTGGCCCTCAAAGCTTTACGCTTGACCACTTGATGGTGTGTGGTCGACTCTCAYGGTCCATTTCCCCTACATTAGACCTAGTCTATAGAGAGCTATAGGTTGTTGGTGCTTCAAACAGCTGTGTGTGGTCAGAGAGAAACAGGAGGGATTTGCTCCATTTAAACTGCACTTTAATTGTCTGTTATCAGCCTAACCGTGCCTTCGGGATCTGTTGGTGTGTGTGATCCACACACAGACTGGTATAAGTTGGGCCAAGTGGTCCAGTAGGCCATAGCCCCATATTGACCGTTTGGTGTCATGGTCCCAGTATTGGCTACTAGGATGGAGTAGGTCATGGATTAGAAATCATTTACTAAGGATTGATATCGGTGGAGGATGCAGTGACACGTGTTCTACACC
>NW_019947503.1:0-4678 GCF_002910315.2 Salvelinus sp. IW2-2015
GGCCAACGTTAGCCTTACACCAAGAGGCCCTTGAAAAGGTCACTGATGTTGTACTTACATGCTTTACACATTTATAATAGGGTTACAAAATTATGTGAACTTTCCCAGAATTCCCTGGTTTTCCCCCAAAAATCCAGGTTGGAGGATTTCCTGTTTATTCCTCGTAATTCCAGGAATCGTTTTCTGGAAAAACCAGGGAATTCTGGAAAGTTCACAGGATTTTACAACCCTATTATCAAATGTGTGTGTGAGTCTTACCAAACAGCTGGAGGCAGGGCTTTCTCCTATAGATCTCCATTTTTATGGAACGGTCTGCCTACCCATGTGAGAGACGCAGACTCGGTCTCAACCTTTAAGTCTTTACTGAAGACTTATCTCTTCAGTAGGTCATATGATTGAGTGTAGTCTGGCCCAGGAGTGTGAGGTGAACGGAAAGGCTCTGGAGCACAAACCGCCCTTGCTGTCTCTGCCTGGCGGTTCCCCTCTCTCCACTGGGATTCTCTGCCTCTACCCTATTACAGGGGCTGAGTCACTGGCTTACTGGTGCTCTTTCATGCCGTCCCTAGGAGGGGTGCGTCACTTGAGTGGTTGAGTTACTGACGTGATCTTCCTGTCTGGGTTGGCGCCCCCCTTGGGTTGTGCTGTGGTGGAGATCTTTGTGGCTATACTCGGCCTTGTCTCAGGATTGTAAGTTGGTGGTTGAAGATATCCCTCTAGTGGTGCAGGGGCTGTGCTTTGGCAAAGTGGGTGGGGTTATATCCTTCCTGTTTGGCCCTGTCCGGGGGTATCATCGGATGGGGCCACAGTGTCTCCTGACCCCCTCCTGTCCAGCCTCCAGTATTTATGCTGCAGTAGTTTGTGTCGGGGGGCTAGGGTCAGTTGGTTATATCTGGAGTACTTCTCCTGTCTTATCCAGTGTCCTGTGTGAATTTAAGTATGCTCTCTCTAATTCTCTCCTTCTCTCTTTCTTTCTCTCTCTCGGAGAACTGAGCCTAGGACCATACGTCAGGACTACCGGGCATGATGACTCCTTGCTGTCCCAGTCCACCTGGCCTTGCTGCGTTCCAGTTTCAACTGTTCTGCCTGCGGTTATGGAACCCTACCTGTCCAGACCTGCTGCTTTCAACTCTAATGATCGGCTATGAAAAGCCAACTGACATTTATTCCTGATTATTATTTGACCATGCTTGTCATTTATGAACATTTTGAAAATCTTGGCTCTCTCTAATTCTCTCCTTCTCTCTTTCTTTCTCTCTCTCGGAGGACCTGAGCCCTAGGACCATACGTCAGGACTACCGGGCATGATGACTCCTTGCTGTCCCAGTCCACCTGGCCTTGCTGCTATTCCAGTTCAACTGTTCTGCCTGTGGTTATGAACCCCTACCTGTCCCAGACCTGCTGTTTTCAACTCTTAATGATCGGCTATGAAAAGCCAACTGACATTTATTCCTGATTTATTATTTGACCATACTTGTCACTTATGAACATTTTGAACATCTTGGCCACGTTCTGTTATAATCTCCACCCGGCACAGCCAGAAGAGGACTGGCCACCCCTCATAGCCTGGTTCCTCTCTAGGTTTCTTCCTAGGTTTTGGCCTTTCTAGGGAGTTTTTCCTAGCCACCGTGCTTCTACACCTGCATTGCTTGCTGTTTGGGGTTTTAGGCTGGGTTCTGTACAGCACTTCGAGATATTAGCTGATGTACGAAGGGCTATATAAAATAAACTTGATTTGATTTGATTTGATCTTACCCTCTGTGTCCATGTCACAGTAGACTTCCACAGGATGGGAGCTCAGAGAGGGAACCACCGTGTAGACACCGGACCGATACACCCCGTTATAGTACAGTGATGCACAGTCTATTGGACAGTTTCTCACATGCTGCACCTCTGGAACCACACACACACACACCACACACACACACACACACAACCACACACACCACACACACACGCACACACGCACACACACACACCCCAACAGACAAGTGAGTTAATTAAATACATTTTGAATTTAGAATAGTAAACACTATTGCAATGATTATGTGTGTTTCCAGCAGCAGCATTGAGGAAAAATAGGTAGGAAAAAAGACCAGCTGTGAGTGGTTTTTAACAGGTTACAGATTAAACCAGGTTTGACTATTAACAGATTACAGATTAAATCAGGTGTTAAACTTCTTAGGGCTAGGCCCCTTTTTTCTCAATTTCCGCCTGAATGACGTGCCCAAAGTAAACTGCCTATAGCCCAGG
The DNA here is from genome assembly GCF_002910315.2 of Salvelinus sp. IW2-2015. Classification (NCBI taxonomy): domain Eukaryota; kingdom Metazoa; phylum Chordata; class Actinopteri; order Salmoniformes; family Salmonidae; genus Salvelinus; species Salvelinus sp. IW2-2015. The sequence continues at coordinate 2,251 of NW_019947503.1, forward strand.
CCCTGAAGCCAGGATATGCATATAATTGGTACCATTAGAAAGAAAACACTTTGAAGTTGTAGAAATGTTAAAATAACGTAGGAGAATATAACACAATTGATATGGTAGGAGAATATCCAAAGAAAAACCAAACAGAGAGACCATGCTCTTACAATGGCAAGTATAAGGGCATACTGGAAACTAGCTCCCAGGATGCAATTCCTATGGCTTCCACGGGGTGTCAGCAGTTATTGTTCAAGGTTTCAGGCTTGTAACTTCCAAAACGAATAAGAAATATCAGTTTTAGAACAAGGACACAGTCTTGGAATATGAAGACAGGACGCACCTGCTAAAATCGGTTTCCTATTGAACATACTTCTGTCCGTAAGAAATAGTATAGTTTGATTACATTTTAGGGTATCTGAGGAGTAAATAGAAACATATTTGACTTGTTGAAACAAAGTTTCGGGTAGATTTTCGGATTCCTTTCTCTGTAAGTTGAACGAGTGAATTACTCAAATCGGTGGCGCCTACTAAACAGACTTTTTGGGATATAAAGAAGGATTTTATCTAACAAAACGACACTACATGTTATAGCTGGGACCCTTTGGATGACAAATTAGAAGAAGATTTTCAAAAAGTAAGTGAATATTTAATCGCCATTTGTGAATTTATGAAACCTGTGCCGGTGGGCCCGCTAGCGGGACGCCTATCCCTAAGAATATTTATAACAGATTGTGATTTTCCTTCCATTGACAATTTTCAGATTTTGGGATATTTTGCAACTCTAACTTCTATACTTTCATAAAAATTACAAAATCGGCAATATGGTTGCGATGCCCCAAAACTGTCTTCGTGGGCAAACGCCGCATTGACGGAGCAGCCAGTATGGCAGTAGCCATGTTCAATGATGGAGCCCCTGCTATACCAAATGTGATGAACAAATTGTGGCTTGACAGCACCTTGGTGACACTGGAAGCAATCAGAGAGGAGGATGTGAGAGCTGATGCTGCTTCATTGGAGTTTGCCAAGCGTAGGCGCAGGTCCCATGACACAGTCAACAAAGTAAAGCGTCACCAGCAACAACTCAGAGGGCCTTACATATGGGGCAGGCTTAGCTGATTCATGTTCTGCACATTTCAACAGCCATACAAAGTCCTTGTATGTGACAAATTGAGCAAAGTGATATAAGAATTTGCCCAAAACTGCATATTTGCCCAAAAGACCAGTATTCAAAGCACATGCTATATTGCTTGAAGCAAATGTATTTAAATGTGCTAATGTATTGGTAAAAGGTATATTTTATGTTTATTTGTCAGTTCTGAAGTGATATATGAATACGAGTTTAATTAATGTGACATAAATGGTCATATTTATGGAAAATTGCATTTTCTCAAAATGACATGTTCCCGGTGCGCCAATTCATTTTCTCAGTCTTCAAAGGACATTCCCATTATTCCACACACAGGTTCTTAGGTCTTATAGTCACACTTTACAGAGGGTTTTGTTTTATATCTTGTGTCATTTTATGTGTAAATATATGCAAAATATGCATTTGTCATACATGTGAAGAGTGTTTTTTAAATAATTCCATGAAAATTACAAAATTTTGTTAAACTGATTTGTCACAATAATACAAATAAAAACATTCTGCCTTGAAGCAATGTGTCGAAAAAAAGATTATCGTAATATGCAAATGAGGATTTTTTTTTTCTTTTCTTTTTTTTAATAAACACAACTTGTAATACAATAATATATTGTATTTATGTATACTTTCAACTGGTAAAGTTTCCATCTGATGAGAGAAAAGAAGAACAAAAATCCCTATTTGTCACGATCGTCATCAGGGTGGAAATGACAGGACCAAGGTGCAGCGTGGTCAGCGTACATTACTTTTAATGATATAAATGCCGGCAACAAAATTAAGAAATACCAAAAACGAACGTGAAGCTGACTAGGGCTATACAGGCCACTAATACAGACAACTTCCCACAATGACAAAAGGGAAAAAGGCTGCCTAAGTATGATTCCCAATCAGAGACAACGATAGACAGCTGTCCCTGATTGAGAACCATACCCGGCCAACACATAGAAATACAACAACATAGAACTCAGAACATAGAATGTCCACTCCAAATCACACCCTGACCAAACCAAATAGAGACATAAAAAGGCTCTGAGGTCAGGGCGTGACACTATTAGCCTATGGTGCCTGGCTTTAACAGATGAAACCAGATGTGACTGTTTTTTACCAGATTACAGATTAAACCAGATGTGACTGTTTATAATACCAGATTAAAGATTAAACCAGGTGTGACTGTTTTGAAGAGATTAGAGATTAAACCAGATGTGACTGGTTTTGAAGAGATTAAAGATTAAACCAGATGTGGCTGGTTTTAGCAGATTACAGGTTAAACCAGATGTGACTGGTTTTTAGAATTACAGGTTA
>NW_019947503.1:8036-15259 GCF_002910315.2 Salvelinus sp. IW2-2015
TCGGGAGAGAGCGGGAGTAGGTGTAATTAATTAATTGGACTTACAGTGATCTCCAAAAGTATTGGACAGCGACACATTGTTTTGGTTGTTTTGTCTCTGTACTCAAGCACTTTGGATTTAAATTATACAATGACTATGAGGTTAAAAGTGCAGACTGTCAGCTTTATTTGAGGGTATTTCAAACTATCCAGAGCAGATGATACTATCCAGAGCGAGTGATACTATCCAGAGCCAGTGAGTACTAGTCAGAGTAGTACTACTAAGTCAGAGCAGTGATACTATCAGAGTAGTGAACTAGTCAGAGCAGTGATACTATCCAGAGTAAGTGATACTATCAGAGAGTATACAGCCAAGCTGGATACTATCCAGAGTAGTGATACTAGTCAGAGTAGTGATACTAGTCAGAAGCAGGATACTAGCCAGAGTAGATACTAGTCAGAGTAGTGATACTAGTCAGAGCAGTGATACTATCCAGAGCAGTGATACTAACCAGAGCAGTGATAACTAACAGAGCATGGATACTAGCCAGAGCAGTGATACTAACCAGAGTAGTGATACTATCCAGAGGCATGATACTATACCGGGCAGTGATACTACCAGAGTAGTGATACTATCTGTAGAGCAGTGATCATCCAGAGCAGTATAACACCAGCAGTGATCTAATCCAGAGTAGTGATACTATCGAGTAGTGATAACTAGTCAGAGTAGTGATACTAGTCAGAGCAGTGATACTAGCCAGAGCAGGATACTAGTCAGAGCAGTGATACTATCCAGAGCACTGATACTATCCAGAGCAGTGATACTATCCAGAGTAGTGATACTTCCAGAGCAGTGACTACTTCTAAGAGCACTGATACTATCCAGAGCAGTGATACTATCAGAGCAGTGAATATCAGAGAGTGATAACTAGTCAGAACAGTGAGTACTAGTCAGAAAAGTGATACTAGTCAGAGCAGTGATACTATCAGAGCAAGTGATACTACCAGAGTAAGTGATAATATCCAGAGTAGTGATACTATCCAGAGTAGTGATACATCCAGAGCAGTGATATAGCCAGAGCATTTCTTCAAAGTAGCCACCCTTTTGCCTTGATGACAGCTTTGCACACTCTTGGCATTCTCTCAACCAGGCTTCATGAGGTAGTCTCCTGGAATGCATTTCAATTGAAAGGTGTGCCTCTTAATGAGTTTGAGCCAATCAGTTGTGTTGTGACAAGGTAGGGTGGTATACAGAATATAGCCTATAAATCCATATTATAGCAAGAAAGCTCAAATAAGCAAAGAGAAACGACAGTCCATCATTACTAAGACATGGTCAGTCAATCCTGAACATTAAAGAACATTGAAAAGTTTCTTCAAGTGCAGTCACAAAAACCACATTAAGCGCTATGATGAAACTGCTCTCATGAGGACCGCCACAGGAAAGGAAGACCCAGAGTTACCATCTGCTGCAGAGGATAAGTTTCATCAGAGTTACCAGCTCAGAATTGCAGCCAAATCAATGCTTCACAGAGTTCAAGTAACAGACACCTCAAATCCAACTGTTCAGAGGAGTCGGTTGAATTGCTGAAAAAACAACTTCTTAAGGAACCAATAAGAAGAAGAGACTTACTTGGGCCAAGAACACGAGCAATGGACATTAGACAGATGGAAATATGTCCTTTGGTCAGATGAGTCCAAATTTGAGATTTTTGGTTCCAACGCCGTGTCTTTGTGAGACGCAGAGTAGGTGAACGGATGATCTCCCCGCATGTTTTAGTTCCCACCGTGAAGCATGGAGGAGGAGGTGTGCGGGTACTTTGCTGGTGACACTGTCTGATTTATTTAGAATTCAGGCCCACTTAACCAAATGGCTTACCACAGCATTCTGCAGCCATTCGCCATTCCGTCTGGTTGCGCTTAGTGGGACTATATTTGTTTCAACACGAAATGACCCAACACACCTCCAGGCTGTGTAGGCTATTTGACACAGAAGGAGAGTGATGGAGTGCTGCATCAGATGACCTGGACTCCACAATCACTCGACCTCAACCAAATTGAGATGTCTTTGGGATGAGTTGGACAGCAGAGTGAATGAAAAAGCACAACAAGTGCTTCAGCATATGTGGGAACTCCTTCAAGACTTTTGGAAAAGCATTGCAGGTGAAGCTGTTGAGAAAAATGCCAAGAGTGTGCAAAAGCTGTCATTAAGGCAAAGGGTGGCTATTTGAAGAATCAACATTTCTTTATATATTTTGATTTGTTTTAACCACTTTTTTTTGGTTACTACATGATTGCCATAATGTGTTATTTCATAGTTTTGATGTCTTCAATATTATTCTACAATGTAGAAAATAGTAAAAAAAATAAAGAAAACCCCTTGAATGAATAGGTGTGTTCAAACTGTTGACTGGTACTGTATATATAGCACGCAATGACTACATCAAACTTGCGACTCTTCAAATTTGTTGGATGCATTTGCTGTTTATAATTAGGTTGTGTTTCAGATTATTTGGTGCCCAATAGAAATGAATGGTAAATAATGTATTGTGTCATTTTGGAGTCACTTTTATTGTAAATAAGAATATAATATGTTTCTAAACACTTCTACATGAATGTGGATGCTACCAGGATTACGGATAATCTTGAATGAATCATGAATAATGATGAGTGAGAAAGTTACAGACACAAATATCATACCCTCAAGATATGCTAAACCTCTCACCATTACAATAACAGGGGAGGTTAGCATGTTATATCATACCCTCAAGATATGCTAACCTCTCACCATTACAATAACAGGGGAGGTTAGCATGTTATATCATACCCTCAAGATATGCTAAACCTCTCACCATTACAATACCAGGGGAGGTTAGCATGTTATATCATAACCCCCAAGACATGCTAACCTCTCACCATTACAATAACAGGGGAGGTTAGCATTTTATATCATACCCTCAAGACATGCTAACCTCTCACCATTACAATAACAGGGGAGGTTAGCATTTTTATAGGGGAGTATGATATTTGTGCATCTTCTCACTCATCATTATGCATGATTCATACTGGACTATCCGTAATCATGGTAGCAGTGTTTAGAAGCATATTCTATCCTTCCCTCTCAAATACTTTTTCTCCCCATAAAATGTACAAAAAAGTGCTGTAATTTCTAAACTGTTCACCTGATATGGATGAAAATACCCTCAAATTGGCAAACAATTTGTGCCAGAACGCTGACCACATATCAGCTATCAGGTGGACAGGTGAGGAGTGCCAATTAGGAATTAGGGGATGATTKGTTGGCTAGATTGGGAATTTAGCCAGAAAGGCAGGGTTAAAACCTCTTACGATAAGTGGCATGGGATTTTGAATGACCACAAGAGATTCAGGACACCCATTTTAACATCCCATCCAAAAGACAGCACCCTACGCAGGGCAATGTCCCCATTACTGGAGGTTAGCATGTTAATCATACCCTCAAGATATGCTAACCTCTCACCATTACAATAACAGGGGAGGTTAGCATGTTATATCGTACCCTCAAGATATGCTAAACCTCTCACCATTACAATAACAGGGGAGGTTAGCATGTTATATCATACCCTGCAAGACATGCTAAACTCTCACCATTACAATAACAGGGGAGGTTAGCATGTTATATCATACCCTCAAGATATGCTAAACCTCTCACCATTACAATAACAGGGAGGTAGCATGTTATATCATACCTCAAGATATGCTAACCTCTCACCATTACAATAACAGGGGAGGTTAGCATGTTATATCATACCCTCAAGTATGCTAAACCTCTCACCATTACATATAACAGGGAGGTTAGCATGTGTATATCATACCCTCAAGTATTGCTAAACTCTCACCATTACAATAACAGGTGGGGTTAGCATGTTATATCATACCCTCAAGATATGCTAAACCTCTCACCATTACAATAACAGGGGAGGTTAGCATTTTATAATCATAACCCCAAAGACATGCTACCCTTCACCATTACAATAACAGGGGAGGTTAGCATTTTTATAGGGAAGTATGATATTTGTGCGTCTTCTCACTCATCATTATGCTATGATTCATACAGGACTATCCGTATCATGGTAAGCAGTGTTTAGAAGCATATTCTATCCTTCCCTCTCAATACTTTTTCTCCCATAAAATGTACAAAAAGTGCTGTAATTTCTAAACTGTTCACCTGATAGGATGAAATACCTCTCAAATGCTCTTGTAAACTCATTATTGTTGCATGATTGTTACGCTATTCACTTTTTTCTTTCTACATATCAGTCTATGTATTTGTTGGACAGGTGATGGAGTGCCATTTTAGGAATTAGTGGGATGATTTAGTGGCTAATTGGGATTAGCCAGAAAGCAGGGTTAAAAACCACTTACGATAAGTGCCATGGGATTTTGAATGACCACAAGAGATTCAGGACACCATTTTTAAACATCCCATCAAAAGACAGCACCCTACGCAGGGCAATGTCCCCATTACTGACCTGGGACATTGAAATGCCCCTACTGCCCCTACTGGCCCTCCAACACTACTTCAGGACCAACTCTGCTTACTTCTGAGGCAAACCAGCAGTGGGAGAGAGAGGAAAGGGGGAGTGAAGAGATCAAATCAAATCCCATTTTATTGGTCACATGGTTAGCAGATGATAATGCAAGTGTAGCGAAATGCTTGTGCTTCTAGTTCCAGACAGTGCAGTATTTAACATCTAACAAGTTCCCAACAACTACTAATACACACACATCTAAAAGGAGTGAATGAGAATATGTACATATAATATATGGATGAGCGATGCCGAGCGGTGCATGGGCAAGGTGCAATGATGGTATAAAATACAGTATATACAGTGGGGAAAACAAGTATTTGAATACACTGCCGATTTTGCAGGTTTTCCCACTTACAAAGCATGTAGAGGTCTGTCATTTTTATATCAGTAGGTACACTTCAACTGTGAGAGACGGAATCTAAAACAAAAATCCAGAAAATCCATTGTATGATTTTTAAGTAATTCCTTTGCATTTTATTGCATGACATAAGTATTTTGATACATACGAAAAGCAGAACTTAATATTTGTACAGAAACCTTTGTTTGCAATTACAGAGATCATACGTTCCTGTAGTTCTTGACCAGGTTGCACACACTGCAGCAGAATTTTGGCCCACTCCTCCATACAGACCTTCCCAGATCTTCAGGTTTCGGGCTGTCGCTGGCATACGGACTTTCAGCTCCCCAAAGATTTTCTATTGTACAGGTCTGGAGACTGGCTAGGCCACTCCAGGACCTTGAGATGCTTCTTACGGAGCCACTCCTTAGTTGCCCTGGCTGTGGTTTCGGGTCGTTTGTCATGCTGGAAGACCCAGCCACGCCCTCTTCAATGCTCTACTGAGGGAAGGAGGTTTGTCTGTGGTGGCCAAGATCTCGCGATCCATGGCCCATCCATCTCCCCTCAATACGGTGCAGTCGTCCTGTCCCGCTTTGCAGAAAAGCATCCCCAAAGAATGATGTTTCCACCCTCCATGCTTCACGGTTGGGGATGGTGTTCTTGGGTTGTACTCATCCTTTCTTCTTCCTCCAAACACGGCGAGTTGAGTTTTAGACCAAAAAGCTCTATTTTGTCTCATCAGACCACATGACCTTCTCCCATTCCTCCTCTGGATCATCCACAAATGGTCATTGGCAAACTTCAGACGGGCCTGGACAGCGCTGGCCTTGGGCAGGGGGGACCTTGCGTGTGCTGCAGGATTTTAATCACTCGAGACGGCGTAGTGTGGTACAAATGGTTTTCTTTGAGACTGTGGTCCCAGCTCTCTTCAAGGTCATTGACCAGGTCCTGCCGTGTATATCTGGTCTCGGCTGATCCCTCACCTTCCCCATGATCATTGATGCCCCACGAGGTGAGTCTTTGCATGGAGCCCAACCGAGGTGATTGACCGTCATCTTCAACTTCTTCCATTTTCTAATAATTGCGCCAACAGTTGTTGCCTTCTCACCAAGCTGCTTGCCTATTGTCCTGTAGCCCATCCCAGCTTGTGCAGGTCTACAATTTTATCCCTGATGTCCTTACACAGCTCTCTGGTCTTGGCCATTGTGGAGAGGTTGGAGTCTGTTTGATTGAGTGTGTGGACAGGTGTCTTTTTATACAGGTAACGAGTTAAAACAGGTGCAGTTAATACAGGTAATGAGTGGAGAACAGGAGGCTTCTTAAAGAAAAACTAACAGGTCTGTGAGAGCCGGAATTCTTACTGTTGGTAGGTGATCAAATACTTATGTCATGCAATAAAATGCAAATTAAATTACTTAAAAATCATACAATGTGATTTTTCTGGATTTTTTGTTTAGATTCCGTCTCTCACAGTTGAAGTGTACCTATGATAAAAAGTACAGACCTCTACATGCTTTGTAAGTAGGAAAACCTGCAAAATCGGCAGTGTATCAAATACTTGTTCTCCCCACTGTACATGTGATATGAGAAATGTAAGATATGTAAACATTGTTAAAGTGGATTATTTTAAATGGCATTGTTTAAGGTGACGAGTGATCCATTTATTAAAGTGGCCAGTGATTGGGTCTCCATGTAGACTGCAGCCTCTCTGAGTTAGTGATGGCTGTTTAGCAGTCTGATGGCCTTGAGATAGAAGCTGTTTTCAGTCTCTCGGTCCCAGCTTTGACGCACCTGTACTGACCTCGCCCTCTGGAAGGTAGCGGGTGAACAGGCAGTGGCTTGGGTGGTTGTTGTCCTTGATGATCTTTTTGCCTTTCTGTGACATCGGGTGCTGTAGGTGTCATGGAGGGCAGGTAGTTTGCCCCTGGTGATGCGTTGTGCAGACCTCACTACCCTCTGGAGAGCCTTGCGGTTGAGGGCAGAGCAGTTGCCGTACCAAGCTGTGATACAGCCTGACAGGATGCTCTCGATTGTGGATCTGTAAAGGTTAGTCAGGGTTTTGGGTGACAAGCCAATTTCTTCAGCCTTCTGAGGTTGAAGAGGCGCTGTTGCGCCTACTCCACACACTGTCTGTGTGGGTGGACCATTTCAGTTTGTCGTTGATGTGTACGCTGAGGAACTTAAACTTTCACTTTCTCCACTGCTGTCCCTTAATGTGGATAGGGGGGTGCTCACGCTGCTGTTTCCTGAAGTCCACGATCAATCTCCTTTGTTTTGTTGACGTTGAGTGTGAGGTTATTTGCTGACACCACACTCCGAGTGCCCTCACATCTCCCT
>NW_019947503.1:15284-21650 GCF_002910315.2 Salvelinus sp. IW2-2015
GACCTGGGACATTGAATGCCCCTACTGCCCTACTGGCCCTCCAACACTACTTCCAGGACCAACTCTGCTTATCTAGAGGCAAACCAGCAGTGGAGAGAGAGGAAGGGGGAGTGAGAGAGATCAAATCAAATCCCATTTTATTGGTCACATGGTTAGCAGATGATAATGCAAGTGGTAGCGAAATGCTTGTGCTTCTAGTTCCAGACAGTGCAGTATTAACATCTAACAAGTCCCAACAACTACCTAATACACACACATCTAAAAGGAGGGAATGAGAATATGTACATATAAATATATGGATGAGCGTGCCGAGCGGCATAGGCAAGGTGCAATAGATGGTATAAAATACAGTATATACAGTGGGGGAAAACAAGTATTTGATACACTGCCGATTTTGCAGGTTTTCCCACTTACAAAGCATGTAGAGGTCTGTCATTTTTATCATAGTACACTTCAACTGTTGAGAGACGGAATCCTAAAACAAAAATCCAGAAAATCACATTGTATGATTTTTAAGTAATTCCTTTGCATTTTATTGCCATGACATAAGTATTTGATACATTAGAAAAGCAGAACTTAATATTTGGTACAGAAACCTTTGTTTGCAATTACAGAGATCATACGTTTCCTGTAGTTCTTGACCAGGTTGCACACCCTGCAGCAGGAATTTTTGGCCCACTCCTCCATACAGACCTTCTCCAGATCCTTCAGGTTTCGGGGCTGTCGCTGGGCAATACGGACTTTTCAGCTCCCTCCAAAGATTTTCTATTGGGTTCAGGTCTGGAGACTGGCTAGGCACTCCAGGACCTTGAGATGCTTCTTACGGAGCCACTCCTTAGTTGCCCTGGCTGTGTGTTTCGGGTCGTTTTCATGCTGGCAAGACCCAGCACGACCCCATCTTCAATCTTCTTACTTGAGGGGTAGGCTGTCTCGTCATTGTTGGTAATCAAGCCCACTACTGTTGTGTCATCTGCAAACTTGATGATTGAGTTGGAGGCGTGCATGGCCACGCAGTCATGGGTGAACAGGGAGTACAAGAGGCTGAGCACGTACCCTTGTGGGGCCCCAGTGTTGAGGGTCAGCGGGGTGGGGATGTTGTTTCCTACCTTCACCACCTGGGGGCGACCCGTCAAAGTCCAGGACCCAATTACACAGGGCGGGGTTGAGACCCAGGGCCTCCAGCTTGATGATGAGCTTGGAGGGRACTATGGTGTTGAATGCTGAGCTGTAGTCAATGAACAGCATTCTTACATAGGTATTCCTCTTGTCCAGATAGGATAGTTTGCAGTGTGATGGCAATTGCATCGTCTGTGGACCTGTTAGGGCGGTATGCAAACTGAAGTGGGTCTAGGGTGGCCGGTAAGGTGGAGGTGATGTGATCATTGACTAGTCTTTCACAACACTTCATGATGAGAGAAGTGAGTGCTACGGTGCGGTAGTCATTTTGTCCAGTTGGCTTTGCCTTCTTGGATACTGGAAGCGTGACGTGGGTGTTTTTGTTTTTGTACTCCGTGGTTTCCTGTAGACCCTGCCACATACGTCTCGTGTCTGAGGTCGTTGAACTGCGACTCAACTTTGTCCCTGTACCAGAATTTCACTTGTTTGATTGCCTTGCGGAGAGAAAAACTACACCGTTTAAATTCAGCCATATTTCCAGACCCCATTCCATGGTTAAATGCGGTGGTTCGCGCTTTCAGTTTTGTGCGAATTCTAGGTCGGGTGAGCAGAAGGATTTGAGTTTCTGTATGTTGTTATGATTACACCATGAGTCGTTAATCATGAAGCCCTTCCTCTTCCCAGAGAGGTGTTTATCTCTGTCGGGGCGATGCATGGAGAAGCCCAGTGGCTGAACCGATTCTGACAACATATCCCGAGAGAGCCATGTTTCCGTGAAAAAGAGAATGCTACAGTCTCTGATGTCTCTCTGGAAGGGAACCCTGTCTCGAATTTCGTCTACCTTGTTGTCAAGAGTCTGGACATTGGCGAGTAGTATACTCGGGAGCGGTGGGCGATATGCACGTCTACGGAGCCTGACCAGGAGGCCGCTCCGTCTGCCCCTTCTGCGTTGTCTTGGGTCGGCTTCTGGGATTAGATCCATTGTCCTGGGTGGTGGTCCAAACAGAGGATCCGCTTCAGGAAAGTCGTATTCCTGGTTGTAATGTTGGTAAGTTGACGCCGCTCTTATATCCAATAGTTCCTCCCGGCTGTATGTAATAAGACTTAAGATTTCCAGGGGTAYCAATGTAAGAAATAATACATAAAAAACAAAATACTGGATAGTTTCCTAAGGACTCGAAGCGAGGCGACCATCTCTGTCGGGGCCATCTTGAGAAAGAGGAGAGAGAGAGGGTAGGGGGTGTGAGAGAGAAGGAAATACAGAGAGAGGAGAGAAAGGGCAGGGGGAGAGCGAGGGGAGAGAGAGAGGGTAGACAGAGAGAGGGTAGAGGGGGAGACAGAGAGAGGGTAGAGCGGCTAAGGGAGAGAGAGGGAAGGCAGAAAGGAGAGAGCACGAGAGAGGAGGGAGAGAGAGGGGAGAAGAGAAGAGACAGAGGAGGGAGAGATGTGGTAAAGGGAGAGAGTGAAGGGAGAGACCAAGAGAGGAGCGGAGGAGAGGAGGATAGACCGAGAGAGGAAGAGGGTAACGGGAGAGACAGAGAGAGGAAGAGAGAGCTACGATGGTAGAGAAAGAAGAGAGGGAGCGAAGCCGAGAGAGGGGAAGGAGAGACTAGAGAGACAGGAGAGAGAAGGAAGGAGAGACCGAGAGGAGGGAGAGAGAGGGGAAGAGAGACAGCGAGAGAGAGAGGGTAAATGGAGAGAGAGAGGGGGAAGGAAAGACAGAGAAGACGGAGAGAGAAAGGAAGGACAGACCGAGAGGAGGGAGAGAGAGGAAGGAGAGACCGGAGGAGGGAGAGAGGGAGGAAGACAGAGAGGAAAGAGAGGGTAGCAGAGAGAGAGGAAGAGAAGAGGGGTAGAGGAGAGAGAGGGAAGGAGAGACCGAGAGGAGGGGAGAGAGAGGGAAGGAGAGACCGAGAGGAGGAGAGAGGGAAGTGAGACAAGGAGAGAGAGAGAGAGAGAGAGGGTAAAGGAGGGAGAGGAGGACAGAAGAGGTAGAGAGAGAGCGAGGAAGGAGAGAGAGAAAGAGATGATTGTCGTTGGCCCTAGTTACCCACAGCCCTGCTAAGAACTAAGCTCTGGCTTGTCCTAGGGATAGATACAGTCCTCCACCTCGGGGAGGGTGTCTCAAAAATGTGGAGTTCCATCCACCAGCTTTTATCTCCCACTGCTTGATGGTATGTAGCCTTGTACACTTCTCTCTGTACTGTATGTAGCCTGTACTTCCTACTGTACTGTATGGTAGGCCTGTACTTCCTCTGCCATACTGTATGTAGCCTGTACATCCTGCCATACTGTATAGTAGCCTGCTACATTTCCTGTGTACGCTGTATGTAGCCTGTACTTCCTGCTATGATGTTAGCCTGACTTCCTGCTTACTGTATTAGCCGTGTACTTCTCTATGTTACTGTATATAGCCTGTACTTCCCTGCTGTACTTGTATGTAGGCCTGTACTTCCTGCTCGTACTGCTTGTAGCCTCGTACTTCTGAAACTGTACTGTTAGTGCCTTACTTCCTGCCATACTGTATGGAGCCGTGACTTCTGATGGACTGATGTTAGCCTTACTTCCTGCCATACTGTATGGAGCCTGCTGCTTCTTGATGGACTTATGTAGCCTGTACTTTCCGCCTGTAACTGTGTGTAGCCTGTCTTCCTGCCATACTGTATGTAGGCCTGACTTTCCTGCCCATACTGTATGTAGCCTGTACTTCCTGCCATACTTATGTAGCCTTGACTTCCTGCCGTACTGTATGTAGCTTTATCTTCCTGCCGACTGTATGTAGCCTTTACTTTCCTGGCCTACTGTATTGTAGCCTGATACTCCTGCTTACTGTATGTAGCCTGTACTTTCCTGCCGTACTGTATGTAAACGTACTTCCTACCGTACCTGTAGAGCCTGTACTTCCTGCTGTACTGTATGTAGCCTGTACGTTCCTGCCGTACTGTATGTAGCCGTATTCCTGTAGCGTATGTCCTGCTTCTGATGTACCCTGTACTGTAGCCTGTATACTTACTGCTGCTTCTCTTACTGATGTAGCCTGTACCTCCTGCTGACTATTGTAGCCCTTACTTCCGGCTACTGTATATAGCTGTTACTTCCTGCTGTACTTGTGTAGCCCCTGTACTTCCTGCTGTACTGTATTAGCCTGTTACTTCCTGCTGTACTGTATCTAGCCTGTTACTTCCATTGTGTACTGGTGTGTAGGCCTGTACTTCCCTGCTTACTGTATTTCAGCACTGAACTCCTTGACTGTATGTAGCTGTATTCGTCGTACGTTGTAGCTTATCCTCTGTACTTGTACCTGACTCCCCTGCACTGTTAGCTCTTCTGCTGTGTACTTCCTGCTGTACTGTATGTAGCCCTGTACTTCCGCTGTCGTAGTAGCCTGTTAGTCGTAGTGCTTTCATTCCTGTACGTTCTGCACATGTACTGTATGTAGCCTGCGTACTTCCTGCTGTCTGTGTTGCTACTCCTGTATGTATGCCTGTACTTCCTTTGTGCTACTGTTTTGCCGTACTTTCTGCCAGTACTGTAATGTAGCCTTACTTTCCCTGGCCATACCAGTATTTGTAGCCGTATTTTTTTCCTTGGCATTACTTGTAATGAGTTATTTCCGTATTCAGAGCCTTTACTTTGCCCGACTCGATTAGCTACTTCCTGTATGATGTAGCCTGTACTTCCTGTGCTACTGTATGTATAGCCTGTAACTCTCCTTACTGCCTATAGGCCCTGTATCTACCTATGTCAGCCTCACTTCCTGCTGTACTGTATGTAGCCTGTACTTCCTGCACTATTACTCGGCTTACTGTATTCTACTCGCCCATACGTTTGAGCCTGTAGTCCTTGCTGCTACTGTATGTAGCCTGTACTTCCTGCCGTACGTATGTAGCCTGTACTTCCTCCTACTGCTACTGTAGGCCTTACTTCCTGCTCTACTGTATTAGCCTGTACGTCCTGCCTGCTGTATGTAGCCTGTATCTCATTCTTATTGCTTACTTACGACTTATGCCGTACTCTCTGTAGTAGGTAGCTGTACTTCCTACGTACTGTATGTAGCCTTGTACTTTCCTGTCTGTATGTTAGCTATCTGCTTTAATGATAGCCTGTACTTCTCCATACTGCCAGCTGCTTACTCCCGTATGTAGCCTGTTCCTGCTGCTGTATCCACCCTATAACTGTTGATCCTACTCTGTATGTACTCCAGCTCTCCTTTACTTGCTGCCTGTCCTGCTGAATCGTACTGCCGAATTAGCATGTAGTCCTGCTCTACTTTGTCCCTGCTCCTGCCTACTGTATGTAGCTTGTACTCTCCTACTTTAGCACTCTCTTCTGTAGCCGCTACTTCCGCTGTACTTATGCTGACCCGCGTACTGTACTTACCGTACTTCCGTTACTGGTAACTGTATGCTGCTTATGCCTACTTCCTGCTGTACTGTATGGCACCCTGTACTTCCTGCCTGTACTTGTCCCCTGCACTTGACTGACGTTCTGACCTATACTTCGCTACGGTAGCCTGTAACTCTGCCTACTACTGTATGTAGCCTGTACTTCAATACTGTAGTGACTTACCTGCCATAATGTAGCCATGTACTTCTGATACTGTATTAGCCCTGTACTTCCTGCTGTACCGTGCTATTGTATTCTCTGTACGTAGAGCCTGTACTCGCATTACTGTATGTAGCCTTACTTCTGCCATACTGCATGTAGCCTTTATTCCTGTACTGTAGCCTGTAGTTCCTGCTGGTGTAGCTCTACTTCCTACTATACTGTATGGTATCCTGTACTTCCTGCTTTGTAATGTATGTAGCATGTACTTCCTGATGTACTGATGTACTGTTACGACGTATGCCTATGTACTTGTCGCCTGTACTTCCTGCTGTAATGTATGTTAGCTGTACGTCCTGCTCTACTGCTATGTAGGCCTTACTTCCTGCTCTACTGTATGTAGTTCTGTACGTCCTGCTGCATACTGTATGTAGCCTGTACTCCTGCTGTAACTGTATGTAGCCTGTACTTCCTGTCGTACCTTATTCAGCACTGAACTTCTCCTCTGTGCTGTACCTGTTAGCTGTAGCCTGTACTTCCTGCGGTACTGTGGTTGTAGCCTGTATTCTGCTGTATTGTATGTAGCCTGCTACTGTCCTGCTTACTTATGTATCCTGTAAAACTTCCTGCTTACTGTATGTAGCCTCACTTCTGAGGTACTGTATGTATCCGTCTTCCTGCTGTACTGTTATGTAGCCTGTTACT
>NW_019947504.1:0-22286 GCF_002910315.2 Salvelinus sp. IW2-2015
ACGTTGAGAGAGATACAGCTGCTACAGAGTTATAAACATCAGCTGTTACAGAGTCATAAACATCAGCTGCTACAGAGTTATAAACATCAGCTGTTACAGAGTCATAAACATCAGCTGTTACAGAGTTATAAACATCAGCAGTTACAGAGTTATAAACATCAGCTGCATACAGAGTTTGATAAAACATCAGCTGTTACAGAGTTATAAACATCAGCTGTTACAGAGTTATAAACATCAGCTGTTACAGAGTTAATAAACATCAGCTGTTACAGAGTATAAACATCAGCTGTTACAGAGTTATAAACATCAGCTGTACAGAGTTATAAACATCAGCTGCTACAGAGAGTTTATAAACATCAGCTGTTACAGAGTTATAAACATCAGCTTTACAGAGTTATAAACATCAGCGTTACAGAGTTATAAACATCAGCTGTTACAGAGTTATAAACATCAGCTGTTACAGAGTTTATAAACATCAGCTGTTACAGAGTTATTAAACATCAAGCTGTTACAGAGTTTATAAACATCAGCTGTTTACAGAGTTATAACATCAGCTGTTACAGAGTCTATAAAACATCAGCTGTTACAGAGTTTAAACATCAGCTGTCCTACAAGAGTTATAAACATCAGCTGACTACAGAGTTTATAAACATCAGCTTGCTACAGAGTTATAAACATCAGCTGTTACAGAGTTATAAACATCAGCTGCTACAGAGTTAATAAACATCAGCTGTTAACAGAGTTATAAACATCAGCTGTTACAGAGTTATAAACATCAGCTGTTACAGAGTTATAAACATCAGCTGTTACAGAGTTATAAACATCAGCTGTTACAGAGTTATAAACATCAGCTGTTACAGAGTTATTAAACTATCAGCTGTTACAGAGTTATAAACATCAGCTGTTACAGAGTTATAAACATTCAGCCTGTTACAGAGTTATAAACATCAGCTGTTACAGAGTTTATAAACATCAGCTGCTACAGAGTTATAACATCAGCTGTTACAGAGTTTAAACATCACTGCTTACAGGAGTTATAAACATCAGCTGTACAGAGTTATAAACATCAGCTGCTTACAGAGTTGTAAACATCAGCTCTTACAGAGTTATAAACATCAGCTGTTACAGAGTTTATTAAACATCAAGCTCGAGGTTACAAGTTATAAAAACATCCAGTGCACAGAGTTATAAACACTCAAGCTGTTACATAGTTATAAACATCAGCTGCTACAGAGTTATAACATCAGCTGCTACAGAGTGATGGGTACAGAGTTAATTCCAATGCCCTCTTGGTGACAAAAAACACTTAGCCTTCAGATCTTCAAAACTGTGTTTTTGAGCAGATCAATTTCGCGTTCAAAATTGTACAAAAAGTTCAAACATGAGCAGCCACCAAGAGGAGTGTAATGGATTGATTAGTGATATACATAGATTTTGATATGAGTTTTAGAATCCCTTTGAATAATAATGCTCTCCTCTCTTCTATGTGACCTCAAAATGATCACAAGAACGGTGAGGCAAAAAATCCCAGAACCACACGGGGGGACCTAGTGAATGACCTGCAGAGAGCTGGGACCAAAGTAACAAAGCCTACCATCAGTAACACACTACGCGCAGCGGACTCAAATCCTGCAGTGCCAGACGTGTCCCCTGCTTAAGCCAGTACATGTCCAGGCCCGTCTGAAGTTTGCTAGAGAGCTTTGGATGATCCAGAAAAGATTGGGAGAATTGTCATATGGTCAGATGAAACCAAAATAGAACTTTTTGGTAAAAACTCAACTCGTCGTGTTTGGGAGGACAACAGAATGCTGAGTTGCATCCAAAGAACACCATACCTACTGTGAAGCATGGGGGTGGAAACATCATGCTTTGGGGCTGGTTTTTCTGCAAAGGGACCAGGACGACTGATCCGTGTAAAGAAAGAATGAATGGGGCCATGTTATCGTGAGATTTTGAGTGAAAACCTCCTTCCATCAGCAAGGGCATTGAAGATGAAACGTGGCTGGGTCTTTCAGCATGACAATGATCCCAAACACACCGCTCGCCGGCAACGAAGGATGGCTTCGTAAGAAGCATTTCAAGGCCTGGAGTGGCCTAGCCAGTCTCCAGATCTCAACCCCATAGAAAATCTTTGGAGGGAGTTGAAAGTCCGTGTTGCCAGCAACAGCCCAAAACATCACTGCTCTAGAGGAGATCTGCATGGAGGAATGGGCCAAAATACCAGCAAACAGTGTGTGAAAACCTTGTGAAGACTTACAGAAAACGTTTGACCTCTGTCATTGCCAACAAAGGGTATATAACAAAGTATTGAGATAAACTTTTGTTATTGACCAAATACTTATTTTCCACCATAATTTGCAAATAAATTCATTAAAAATCCTACAATGGTGATTTTCTGGATTTTTTTTTCTCATTTTGTCTGTCATAGTTGAAGTGTACCTATGATGAAAAATTACAGGCCTCTTCTCATCTTTTTAAGTGGGATAACTTGCACAATTGGTGGCTGACTAAATACTTTTTTGCCCCACTGTATGTGTACCTTAAAATAAAGTGTTACTGAAAGTTTTACTGCACGTCAAGTGTCAAAGGTATCCTGTCATTACTAAATCTTTTTTACAGAAAAAAAAATTTGATCAATTTAATATTGAATTAGTTGTCTACCTCAAATATTGTTTGTATGAAAGCGGGATGACGTTACACAATCTTTGCGAGAGAGAGATTGCACCACTCATCACCTGGCCAATACCATCCCTATGGTGAAGCATGGTGGTGGCAGCATCATGCTATGGGGGTGTTTTTTCAGCAGCACGGACTGGGAGACTAGTCAGGATCTAGGGAAGATGAATGGAGCAAAGTACAGAGAGATCCTTAATGAAAACCTGCTTCAGAGCATGCAGGATCTCAGACTGGGTGATGGTTCACCTTCCAACACGGACAACGACCTTAAGCACACAGCCAAGACAACACAGGAAGAGGCTTTGGGACAAGTTCTCTGAATGTTCTTGAGTGGCCCAGCCAGAGCCATCTCTGGAGAGACCTGAAAAATAGCTGTGGCAGCGAATATCCCCATCCAACCTGATAGAGCTTGAGAACATCTGCAGAGAAGAATGGGAGGAACTCTCCAAATACAGTTGTGCCAAGCTTGTAGCATCTTACCCAAGACTCGAGGCTGTAATCCCTGCCAAAAATCCTTCAACAAAGTATTGAGTAAAAGGTCTGAATAACTACAGTTGAAGTCGGAAGTTTACATACATCTTAGCCAAATACTGACAATTCCTGACATTTAATCCCAGTAAAAATTCCCTGTCTTAGGTCAGTTAGGATCACCACTTTTATTTTAAGAATGTGAAATGTCAGAATAATAGTAGAGAGAATGATTCTTCAGCTTTTATTTCTTTCATCTCATTCCCCAGTGGGTCAGAAGTTTACATACACTCAATTACTATTTGGTAGCATTGCCTTTAAATAGTGTTTTACTTGGGTCAACATTTTGGGTAGCCCGCCACAAGCTTCCCACAATAAGTTGGGTGAATTTTATTTTGGCCCATTCCTCTGACAGAGCTGGTTGTAACTGAGTCAGGTTTTGTAGGCCTCCTTGCTCACACACGCTTTTTTCAGTCTCCCTCAAATTTTTTTATAGGATTGAGGTCAGGGCTTTGTGAGCACTCCAATACCTTGACTTTGTGTCCTTAAGCCATTTTGCCCACAACTTTGGAAGTATGTTTGGGGTCATTGTCCATTTGGAAGACCCATTTGCGACCAAGCTTTAACCTTCCTGACTGATGTCTTGAGATGTTGCTTTCAATATATCCACATAATTTCCCTGCCTCATGATGCCATCTATTTGTGAAGTGCACCAGGTCCCTCCTGCAGCAAAGCATCCACACAACATGATGCTCCACCCCCGTGGTTCACGGTTGGGATTGGTGTTCTTCGGCTTGCAATCCTCCTCATTTTTCCTCCAAACGTAAACGATGGTAATTATGGCCAAACAGTTCTATTTTTGTTTCATCAGACTCAGAGGACATTTCTACAAAAAGTACGAACTTTTTCCCCATGTGCAGTTGCAAACCGTAGTCTGGCTTTTGTTTTATGGCGGTTTGGAGCAGTGGCTTTCTTCCTTGCTGAACGGCCTTTCAGGTATGTCAGTATAGGACTCGTTTTACTGTGGATATAGATACTTTTGTACCTGTTTCTCCAGCATCTTCACAAGATCCTTTGGTTGTTCTGGGATTTGATTTGCACTTTTCGCACCAAAACTTTTCGCACCGTCTCTTCCTGAGCGGTAATGGACGGCTGCGTGGTCCCTTGGTGTTTAACTTGCGTACTATTGTTTGTACAGATGACGAGGTACCTTCAGGCGTTTTGGAAATTGCTCCCAAGAGCAATGTTGTGAGATCTCTTTACTTGTGGAGGACTAACAATTGTTTCGGAGGTCTCGGCTGATTTCTTTGATTTTCCCATGATGTCAAGCAAAGAGGCACTGAGTTTGAAGGTAGGCCTTGAAATACATCCACAGGGTACACCTCCAATTGACTCAAATTATGTCAATTAGCCTATCAGAAGCTTCTAAAGCCAAGACATAATTTTCTGGAATTTTCCAAGCTGTTTTTAAGGCACAGTCAACTTAGTGTATGTACACTTCTGACCCACTGGAAGTGTGATACAGTGAATTCTAAGTGAAATAATCTGTCTGTAACAATTGTTGGAAAAATGACTTGTGTCATGCACAAAGTAGATGTCCTAACCGACTTGCCAAAACTATAGTTTGTTAACAAGACATTTGTGGAGTGGTTGAAAAACAAGTTTTAATGACTCCAACCTAAATGTATGTTTGCTTGGTCATTATGGGGAACTTATGAGGAAAAAACAAACAATTTAATACATTTTAGAATACGGCTGAAAAGTACGCAAAAGTCAAAAAAGTGAAGGGGTCTGAATACTTTCCGAATGCACTTGATATATTTCTGCATCTAAGGTCAGTTTTAATTTTGACACTTGGCAGTTGAGCCACTTGCTTTGGCTCAAATTGACTGAGATGTTGACAAACAGACCAAGCAGCCCAAGGTCTTACAGATACCTTGAATGATAAGTATGTTGGTGTAACAACATTATACAATATAAACATTACCTCCTCCTTTATAGAAGTTACCTCCTCCTTTGCTGTTTTCTCCATCCAACATTCTTAAGGTGCTAGTGGATTCAAGCTCTTCCATGATGTCATGCTATGATTCCGATGACAAAATGACACGGTTGGATGCAGTCAACAGCGCGTTTGATCACGTCACAACTAGAAGCATGGCTTATGATTTCCATCATGTCATTGGCTTGGTGAAATTTGACTCATCAGTTACATTTAAGGTAAATATATTTTCTCCTGTCTATTTTCTGAATGCGAAATAGCGAGAGAGTTCCATACAATACAGACCTTGGTTTACTGAGATCTCAACTGTGCATATTAAATCAGCTAACGTGACATGTAAAACAATGAACGTTGGTTATCCCCATTACATCTTTGGGAGTATACCCAGTGTGCGGCTTTCTCTCTCTTTTTACATGTTACAATTTTGGCACTTACAGGAACACATACACAATCTTAAGGCAAATAGAGGCACTGTGCTGTATGATGCCTTGAATCATGACATATCTGAACTGGAAAAGTTGGAAAGCAATTTCCAGACTGCAGACTTCGCATCATATGTCTCACAGATGGAATGATTTTGGGTTAAAAATAAAATATTTATCATAATTCTTTTTCAGTGAGAAAAACAGTGATTACAATCTGTTTGTGCATGGGATATCCATATTTTATATTTGTATTGTTTTACATGCAATGCAATAACGCAAAGGATCGTGTTCCCTTTTGGATTAGATGTGTTAATAATTGTATTTATAGGTCAAAGACAAAACCAGATGTCGTCACAACCAAATTGATAAGCTCTAACATTGTTGTTGATGCCATCATTGTTGGAAAGGTGGGCAACAACATGCTGCATGGGATCAGCAATGCAACAGGTATGATGTCCAAGAGATGGAATAGAATTTATAGAACGGGTACCTGGAGGAAATTGTGGGAGGGTCATGCATGTTCAATTTCAGTCAAGGGGCGTTACGATGAAATATTATGATGACGATGAATTACGATGAAAGATTTATAGTTAAAACATTGCATTAAGGAGATCTTTCCACCCCTACTCTTGTCCATGGTGGTTTGCGAACCCACAACCTTCTGGCCCGCAGCCCTGTGCYCTATAAAGATTCCTGCGTTGCCATGTAATGCTTTCAGGACGAAGAACAGTTTCTGAAACGGCATATCTAAGGCTCTGTTCTGTCCAAGAAGTGAGGGTAAACWGTAGACATGTTCTCTGCTATCCACTTCATGTTGTAATCATTTTTGGGGGTATAGAGGAGGGTTTCTTTTTATTTATTTKTTTTGCATTCAGGGAGGGTTTAGGTCAAATATATTTTGTTGAAGGGAGGGCCATCCATTTTCATTTCAGAGGTCAGATTTTCTTAATGTAACCCTTATTACACTAAACAAAAATATAAACGCAACATGTAAAGTGTTGGTCCCTGAAATAAAAGATACCAGAAATGTTCCATATACACACCAAGCTTATTTCTCTAAAAAAGTGTGCACAAATTTGTCAACATCCCTGTTAGTGAGCATTTCTCCTTTGCCAAGATAATCAATCCACCTGACAGGTGTGACATATCAAGAAGCTGATCAAACAGCATAATTGCACAGGTACACCTTGTGCTGGGGACAATAAAAGGCCACTCTAAAAATGTGCAGTTGTGTCACACAACACAATGCCACAGATATCTCACATTTTGAGGGAGCGTGCAATTGGCATACTGAATGCAGGAATGTCCACCAGAGCTGTTGCCAGAACTGTTGGTAATTTCTCTACCATAAGCCGCATCCAACATTGTTTTAGAACATTTGGCAGTACGTCCAACCGGCCTCACAACCGCAGACCACGTGTAATCACGCCAGCCCAGGACCTCCATATCCGGCTTCTTCACCTGTTTTGGGGCTCTACAGATGTCCTATTTTTTTCCCTACATAATTGCATCAAGTAATAACATTGAGGCAACTAATTCTACCCTCGTCCATGTCTTGTAGGAGGGTGCWGTTTCAAACCAGAGACAGGTAGAGCTGGTCTGAAGCTCTTTGAAATGGAAACGGTTCTATCTTTAGAAATGAGGAAGCCTAAGGAAAAAAATTGACCCATCCTGCATTACGAGCAAGGTAGGATCTATCAAGTCAAATTTATTAAAACAGTTTATTCATGTTCGTTTCGATGTATTTTAAATAAAGGGAGAAAATGTACAGCACCAGTCAAAAGTCTGGATACACCTACTCATTCAAGGGTTTTTCTTTATTTTGACTATTTTCTACATTGTAGAATAATAGTGAAGACATCAAAACTATGAAATAACACATATGGAATCATGTAGTAACCAAAAAAGTGTTAAACAAATCAAAAATATTTTAGATTTTAGATTCTTCAAAGTAGTCACCCTTGTGGTGGTATCCAAACTACTGACTGGTACTGTATATAAGGTATGTAAGTGTCCATTTATTAGTGAAATTAATATTAAACAGATCTCTTTACAGAGTGTTTTAACACTCTCTTCGCCAACCATGGTTATGATGATAAGCCAGAAGTTGCTCTACCAAGTGAATTAAACAGTAAAGTCACTGTGAGAGAGAACTAAGTGATATTCCATTACCAGAATGTCATATTTCTTTTTGGGGTGATTTCTGCATGCACAGTATCCGTACCTGTTCAAGCCCATTGTTCTTTGGAAGTGGCTTTAGTAAAGTTCCAAAGTGTGGATTTCAGTCTCACAATCACGGAAGATCACAAAGCAAGTATATAACGTAGCGATTTAGGTGAACTACTATGTTTCTTTAACAAAACAAATATCTCATAAAATAGTTCCTTGAAAAAGAACATAAAGGAATCCAAGAGCAGTCGCTTCTTGGAGAAGGACAAACGCATTCTGGAAGAGCTGAAGAGCCTGCACTGAGACCCACATCAATTCTGCACAATTTTGCCATTAGAGTCAGACTTCAGTAAGTGAGCAGTATTGACATATTGTTTTTAGTATTATTGATTTAGTAACACATTTCATGAATACACTTCATATGCATAGCATCATGCCTTATAATTAACAGCACAGATGTTTATAGACTTATAACTGCTCATARATCTATAACTGCATTAATAAAGCACTATGAGCAGGTATAGTTCCTTATGAAACAAAGTGTTTCAGTGGCACTGCAAATAGTATTACAAGTAGGCGTATAATGCATAATGATGGGAATTCCTAGAAAGTGTTACTAAGTAGTCACACACCCATTTTATGGGTATGCTTACTTCACTCTAAAGCAGTAGGATCCCCGTTAGCATGCTCCAACAAACAATAATATTGTCGTTATTTTGTCTCAAACATTTAATCCCTGTATCTCATTCCATARCTTTCAGCGTTTTGGAAGATTCTCATGCAAGGCCCACCTGTCACGTCCTGACCATAGAGAGCTTTTTATTCTCTATGTTTGTTAGGTCGAGGTGTGACTAGGGTGMGTTATCTAGGTGATTATATATCTATGTTGGCCTGGTATGGTTCCCAATCAGAGGCAGCTGTTTATCGTTGTCTCTGATTGATCGTTGTCTCTGATTTATCGTTGTCTCCCARATTTAGGCAGCCATTTCCCCATTGTGCTTTGTGGGATCTTGTCTATGTATAGTTGCCTGCGAGCACTACATTAGCGTCACGTTTCGTTTTGCGCTTTATTGTTTTCTGTGAGTTTCACTTCCAAATAAAGAGGATGGAACCATACCACGCTGCATCTTGGTCCACTCATTATAACGAGCGTGACACCACCTGATACACCATATGAGAAAGGAGCCTTTGAGACGTGGCCAATGACCTTGAGCCTTTTTGGATGGGGACCATTGCTAATGTAAGTCTCGTGGCACAGCCACTTAACACACATAGATGATATTGCCGTGATTGTAGTGTCCCCGGTGAGGGGGAGAACACTGAGCCAACAAAGCTGCACAAACTAGAGCAACATTACAATGCTCCTTACTCTCCATATTTTCCCGCTGGCTGCCTCACCACCACCACCACAGAAAGGCCACTGAGCTAGGACTGAAGACACCCTGCGTTTTGCGACGCGTGCCTTACTGCCCTGAATGGACACGTCGCTTACTGCTTGCCACGTAAATACTAGGTAGATTTGTTGGAATCCAAATGCTAATGTTGTAAATCCTGTTGATTACAATAGTATGTTTCTCGGAGTGGCTAAACATGGAGAAAGTTGTAGGTTTGTGCGTTGGCAATAAACATGTGGAAAAAACAATTTACCTTTCAGCATTGCTGGTAAATTTCACTGGCCTTTTGATAATCTAGAAGTCCTGGGTAATCGGAAGAAATACATTGTAACAGCAATAAGCCGGTCACGAGAATACAAAAATACACTTGTCTTCATGTATTAATTTGTGTAAAAGGATACAGGCGTGGACAACAGCGCACAAGGCGAGAGGTTTTGGACAGGGTATCAGCACCAAACTGACAGTACAGCTCNAAACTGAGTTGTAATAGTAGAATACACAAGGTGACATTACTAAACTGAGTTGTAATAGTAGAATACACAAGGTGACATTACTAAACTGAGTTGTACATAGTCAGTTCCTCTTGTCTTGTCAGTTATTACATAACTTGGAGAACTATTTATAACGTGTCAGAAATGTCCAGATCAACTAACATGTCAGCTAGCGTTTCTCAGCCACTCAAATATCACCTGAATAAACATTATAAATGGTCAAATGTATAGAATTGCAGGAAAATTTGCTTTAAAACTGAAACACTTTCTCTGCACCCCATGACAAAATGTGCAGAATTGTGGGAAATAATCTTTAAAATCCGCAAACTGTTCTCTCCACCAACAAGAGGGGGTGTGAACAGTGCTTATACCCATAGAAATAGACATGGCACGGGATGTTAGACGGGATGTTTCCCAATGCTGGAAGTGGGGCCTGTGTGAAAAAGTTCGGGAACACCTGCTCTAACCCACCTCTTGACGAAGGAGTCGATGGCGCCACCTTTGGTGGAGAGAAGACCCTGCGCCTGCCGCAGCCAAATGTGTAGCTCCCCAGATGGAGGTAGACCTCCACCTATACACACACACACACACAGACACACGCAGAGTAAGTTCAGACGGAGATGAGAGAGAGAAAGCAAATGACGTCTGTGTGTGGCTTGACGTCTGTGTGTGACGTGCGTAGTGAGCTCAGCTCACCCTCAGATCCTGCTGGGGTGAACTTGATAGAGAGCATGATGTTTCCTCGACTACTGATAGACTCTGGACTACACTGTAACTGAGAGAGAGAGAGAGATAGAATTAAATTGAGAGAGAGAATTGAATTGAGAGAGAGAGAGAAAGAAAGAAGAGCGAGAGAGAGAGAGAGAGAAAGAAGAGCGAGAGGGAGAGAGAGAGAAAGGAGCGAGAGAGGGAAGGAGAGAGGGAGATTGAAGAGAGGAGCGCTCAGGTTAGAAGGGTTATATAAGAGCTAGTTGAAATTCCCAGCACCTTCTCTCCTCCTGTTAAGACTACACACAATGTAGGACTTACTGCATGCTGTGGTGTGTGAATGTGCATGTGTATGTGTGTGTGTGTGTGTGTGTGTATGTATGCGTGTTTGGTATGTGTGTGGGTGTAGGTGTTTGTGTGTCTGTGTATGATTGTATGTATGTGTCTGCTCACACGTGTGTGTATTGGTCCTACCCGTGGCTGTAGTTGGTACCAGTCAGGGTCTGTGTGTGTCCAGTCCCAGTGAGCCAGCTGCAGCTCTACCTCTCCTAGGAACAGGTTTCTACCCAGGGGGACAGCGTGCCACACAGACAGGTTCAGAGTCCTGCCACGCACCTCTGACAGACTGATCTTATACTGGGAAACACAAACAACGTTAACACACACAGCATTCAAATCAAATTGTATTAGTCACATGCGCCGAATACAGTGAAATGCTTACTTATTAACCAACAATGCAGTTAAGAATCAGTTATATATATATATGAGTAAGAATAAGAAATAAAAGTAACAAGTAATTAAAGAGCAGCAGTAAAATAACAATAGCGAGACTCCACACAGGAGGGTACC
Source organism: Salvelinus sp. IW2-2015 (assembly GCF_002910315.2). Classification (NCBI taxonomy): domain Eukaryota; kingdom Metazoa; phylum Chordata; class Actinopteri; order Salmoniformes; family Salmonidae; genus Salvelinus; species Salvelinus sp. IW2-2015. Next base: position 11,180 of record NW_019947504.1, read on the forward strand.
CCGGGTGGGGGGGGGGGGGGGGGGGGGGGGGGGGGGGGGGGGGGGGGTCAATGCAAATAGTCTGGGTAGCCATTTGACTAGATGTTCAGCAGTCTTATGGCTTGGGGGGTAGAAGCTGTTGAGAAGCCTCTTGGACCTGGACTTGGCGCTCCGATACCGCTTGCCGTGCGGTAGCAGAGAGAACAGTCTATGACTAGGGTGGCTGGAGTTCTTTAACAATTTTTAGGGCCTTCCTCTGACACCGCCTGGTATAGAGGTCCTGGATGGCAGGAAGCTTGGCCCCAGTGATATACTGGGCCGTTCACACTACCCTCTGTAGTGCCTTGCGGTCAGAGACTGAGMAGTTGCCRTACCAGGCAGTGATGCAACCAGTCAAGATGCTCTCGATGGTGCAGCTGTAGAACCTTTTGAGGATCTGAGGACCCATGCTAAATCTTTTCAGTCTCCCGAGGGGGAATAGGTTTTGTCGTGCCCTCTTCACGACTGTCTTAGTGTGCTTGGACCATGTTATAATTGCACATTATAATGAGAGACAGGAATGAGACAGACCAGAGAGACAGGCAGAGAGACAGGCAGAGAGACAGGCAGAGAGACAGACCAGAGAGACAGGCAGAGAGACAGACCAGAGAGACAGGCAGAGAGACAGGCAGAGAGAGGAGAGACATGAGAGAATCAGAGGGAAATAAATGGAGAAACAAAGCGAGATGTGTGGGTGCTCTCACTTTTAGTGTCTGGTCAAAGACTGGGTTGAGGGTCTTTTTCTTTACTGTTGTTTTCTTCTTAGTGTGAGACGACTTATCAGGCAGGAGATAGGCCTTTGCGTACCTAAAACACACACACTTCTTAACACAAAACAAGTTCTTCTTAAACAGATATTTCCCAAAACTTATCCCAGTTAGCATCCTCGAAATACCAAACCCTACTTTACTTACGGGTCAGAGTGGTTCTTGCGTGCAGCAGCCAGGCCTTCACAACGACACACTCTGACCTGTAGCTTCTCCCTCTGAGTGTCATAGTCCAATGAGAACAGGACACGCCTCTTCACCTCCACCACCCCAAACTCCCCAGAACTGAACAGACTCATCATACTGCCACTTAGCTACACACACACAGAGAGAACACACACAGAAACATACAGAGAGAATACACACACACAAACGCACAGAGAGAATACACACAAACACACACAAACACAGAATATACACACAGTTAATCAAAATATCCCACTTAGCTGAAGGAACAGAGATAGGATCACCTTGAGTGAACAAGAGTGTGTGTGTGTGTAAGTGTGTATGTGTAAGTGTGTGTCTCACTGTGTAGTTAGACTGTAGACTTAGAGTGCTGATGGAGATCCCAGGCCTTAGAGGCGTCAGATCAGCTTCTGTCACAACACTGGACACAGAGTTTGTATCCTACACACACACACACACACACACACAGAGGGTGAGGAAACATACACATTGTCAGCATGTTTCTAGAACAATACTATGAGGGAGGGAGGGAACCTTTCCACAACTAGACTGACAATCCTCCATCTACACACTGAATTATCCAGCTAATAAACACACACACGATTAACCTGTGGGTTTGGGCTCCTGGGTTTGGGTCTGGGTCTGGGTCTGGGTCTGGGTCTGGGTCTGGGTCTGGGTCTGGGTCTGGCTGTAGGTGGACTCCTGTAACTGAGATGAACATGTTTAAAAAACGACATACATTAAAACTGTACATACCAGTCCTTCTCCAAGAGAAACATTCCCCACCCACAACTATACCATCCGAACCCTCTGTATTAGAAATGCCTTCACCTTCTCTTGTCATCCTCCTCTTTCTTGTCCTCTATCTGAGAGCTGGGGTCGTTGTTGTTAGTGGGAGGAGCATCTTCTGTCTGCCCTTTAAACACCCCACTCACAGACAAATCTGCCAATCAATCAATCAATCAACCAATACCAGATGTCCTCCTACACTTGGTTATTCTTGGTGTGTGTGTGTGTGTGTTGTCTGACCTGTTCTTGGCTTCCTGCCTCGTATGGATGCCTGTACGATGTCAACGCCATCCTTTGTGTCTCGGTAGCGCTTGCTCCTCTCCTCATGAAACCACGCCCCTGACAGCAACCTCAGACGCACTGAGTCCACCTCTTTCTGCTGCAGGGTCCTGAGGGTTTAACATCATGTTTCACTATTGTACCAGTTATTGCAATGATTGTGATATGTGGTTGTTTTCCCTATGAAACTGCTGAAAGTCGATTTAGAAAAGAGCATCTAGGGGCCTCCCAAGTGGCGCAGAAGTCTTAAGGCGTCACTACAGACCCGGGTTCAATCCCGGGCTGTATCACATTCGGCCGTGATCGGGAGTCCCATAGGGAGGCGCAGAATTGGCCCAGCATCGTCCGGGCTAGGGAAGGCTTKGGCCGRGGGGGGGGGGGGGGGGGCTTTACATGGCTCATCGCGCTCTAGCGACTCCTTGTGGCGGGCAGGGCAACTGCAGGATGACCATGGTTGTCAGGTGAACTTTGTTTCCTCCACACATTGGTGCAGCTGGCTTCCGGATTAAGCGGGCAGGTGGTAAGGAGTGGTGTCGGTTTGGTGGTGTCGACGCATGATTCGACCTTTGCCCCTCCCGAGCCCGTTGGGGAATTGCAGCGATGAGACAAGATCGTAATTGTGGAGAAAAAGGGGGTAAAATATAAGCAAATTTAAAATGTAAATAAGAGCATCTGATATGGCAAACATTTTTAAGTAAAAAAATGTTTTTGTTATTTGAATCAGGTGTGTTAGTGCTGGGCTGGAACAAACACCTGCACCAACACCAGCCCTCTGTGGATAACATTAACATACCTCTATATATAAAAATAAAAATCAATAAATATATACATAAATCAATTAATTAATCAATTAATTGGGGCGGCAGGTAGCCTAGCGCTTAGAGTGTTGGGCCAATAACCGAAAGGTTGCTAGATCGAATCCCTGAGCGGACAAGGTAAAAATCTGTCATTCTGCCCCTGAACAAGGCAGTTAACCCACTGTTCTTAGGCTGTCATTGAAAATAAGAATTTGTTCTTAACTGACTTGCCTAGTTAAATGTTTTTTAAATCAGTCAACATGATGTTCATCAGGGACCTAAAGGGTTAAATAATAATCACCTCTGACCTTACACGCCCCTCATCGAGGCAACGCAGATTCGAGTCCCTTAGTAACACTTCCAAGATGGATGTCTGCTCTGCCTCTGAGATGTGACTCAAATCCAACAACTCCCCTTCTCCCTCCATCACCTCAGAGAGAGAGACACAGACAGACAGTGAATGCTACAGCCTTACATGGTCAAATACAAAGTACTAGTCCCTGCTTACCACAGGGATCACTTTATCAGTTGGTACTTCCTCCTAAAATGAGGCCAGTATTAGATCTCTAATATGTGTGTGTGTGTAAACGGTGGTCTCACCTGTGCGGTTAGTGCATGCGCTCAGAGCTTCCGTTTGGTTTGTGAGGTTTGTTTAGCAAATAGGGGTGTGTCATCATTAAACCAAAAAGTTGTTTTGCAACAAAAACTAGCATTTCTATTAGACAGATTGAGGTAGGTCCCGCCCTGTTTGCTTGACCGCTAGTTTTTGTTGCAAAACGTTTTGCAACTGTTTGAAGTAGGAATACACTCCAAGATACAGAGCACAACATCCGCGGCGAGATTTCCACCCTAACAAAACACCCCCAACGGTCTGACTGATGAGACAAGATATAATAACATATTTTGAGCTGCTTGAACTTTTAACTGAAAAGCCTGTTAGTCACCAGTGACCTCGGTCAACACCTTCTAAAGCAAACGTGCAGAAATAGCCTACACAGTGTGGGGTTTTTATAAGGTTTTTTGACATGCTTAACTAACTATAAGCTAGTAGGGCTTCTTATGCATTAAAGTTTGAATTACTGACTCATGTGAACCTGCATTTTCCATTAGTCTCTACTCTTACCAGTGCTCTGTCTAACCATGAGGCCACAGCCTGAAATTGCAACAAATGTATCTGAGCATAAGATATGAACAAGCAGTGTGAAATGTGTGTGCGCTGTACTGTGTGACCGAAACKTTGCTAATCTTACAGAGACACAGGAGGGGGGTTAATCAGATGACTGCTGACTATGGTGTACATTATGCACTATAACCCAATACTATAACACATGTGATTGAATATTAGCAACTGTTGGCCTGGGAGACTGGGTGTCTGTGTGTGTGTGTGCTGGAAGTAACAGTTAGCCCCAGATAAGTGTGCTGGGAAGCTGTAGTTAGCCTTGAGCGAGAACAGTGGACATTGTATACAGGTGCGAATATCTCAGACAATGTTATAAAACTGTCTGACCCCAGTCTCTGGGGTGAAGGAGCGTAATCTACACAGCAACAGAGTCGGGACATCACATGCGCTAAGGGGCCAGGACTGGCTTAAAGCGCCAACATCAACGATAGGCTGGGTGAATCTAAATCACGCCCAGTCTCTACTCTGACAGGCCGGCTCGGRAGTGGGAACTATCTCTGTCATGAGTATTTATTATAATGTCTTTGTCAGTAACAAGTGTCTTCTCTGTTTCCACCCTGCGGGGTGGTGCAGTGAACCCGTATATACGAAAAATGCATTTGCCATTTATTAACTTTTGAATTAAACAATTATTTTAATCAAGTTCAGTTGTGTTATTGTTCCTATCTCAGTTGAACCTTACGCAGCCCTAACAACAGACGCACGCACAGCGCGAGAGACTTGCACCTGTCACAACTTGCTAAAAATGAAACGAGTAAAAAATTAAATGGCATACCTACATCAATGATCATCAATGATGTCCAGAATTGGTGGACATTTTCTCCGGGAAAAGTTTTGGTGTGTGAAAAGTCCAAGCAGAGTCTGTTGGAACTTAGTGCAGTTGAGTTTAGCGCGGTTGACAGACACGACTGATCATATGGAAAGCCAAAAGGTTGACTTGGGTAAACGTGAACACGCCTTCTTTTCCGGGCAGGATGCAAAACACGAACTGGGGCATAAAACAAATAGCATCGGAGAAACATGTAGGTTATTACAGTGTTATAAGACACTTACATCATATTTAGATAATGGTAGCTTGTAGTTAGGTAGCCTATGCTCACGCGCCTATCTCGCTGTAGGCTTATTAATAATCGATAATCGATATCGGACAGGAGCACGAGCATTGATTCAGACAAAGAGTGTCTAAACATATGATGGACACAACAGTCCAGAACTGTGTTCATAATATTGTAATAAACAGGAAAAGTTTAATTTGTTTCAGGTTTCACTATAGGGAAATTGAAGAGGGTGGTAAGAGAGAAAGTTGATGTGGCTTGTGTATTTACATGATAAGTGTTATCAGATAGTAAAGTGCTGTGTTTGATTAAAAGGTGTGTGTGTGTGTGTGAAGGAGAGAGAGAGACCGAGAGAGGGAATTTGATAGAGGTTATAGCATTTTCTTCACGTATGTCTGGCCATATGGCTAGGTGGGGTTAGGGTGAGGTATTATACAGTAGCTGCCGCAGAGCACGCTTACCACTATACACGCGAGCGCATTGTGTGAGCGCTACAGGTCCTCAAGCCGAACACAACAGGGTGACACACAGCACAGACACCACACTCACTACACACAGACACATCACTATTATCACACCACACACACACCACACACACACACACACACAACACACACACACACACACACACACACAGCACACAACACACACACACAACGATCACACACAACTTACACGAAGTTATCAACATCACATTACCACATACACACAAGCAGTAAACACACCAGCATAACAGTGTGTACCGACAGTCTGTATGGTAAATAAGAGATTGTGTGGGTGAGTTCAGAAGTGTGTTTGTCTGTGAGTGGGACACTCTAGCAATAAGCCTTTTGTCAGTGTGTGCGTGTGAGAGAGAGTTGTGTGCATGGCTGTGCTTGTGAGAGAGAACAGGTCAGCAATTTAGTCCTTTGTCAGTAGATTGGACAGCCAGGTTGTTTGTGTGAAGTGTCAGTTCACTGAGTTCAGAAGGTCCAGGAGGTTACGTTCTGTCTGAAAAACAACTACAACCAGCCAGCCAACCAGCCAACCAGCCAGCCACCAACCGGCCAGCCAGCCAGCCAACCAACCAGCACCAACCCAGCCAGGCCACCAACCGGCACCAGCCCAGCCAGCCAGCCCAACCAAACCAGCCCAACCCGCCAACCAACCAACCAAGACAACCCCCAGCCAACCAGACGCCAACCACACAGGCCAACTAGCCAGCCAAACCCAGCCAGCCAGCCAACCACCACAGCCCGCAGCCAGCAGGCCAACCAGCCAGCCAACCAACTAGCCATCACCCAACCAACCTATTCAGCCAACACCACAAACCAACAAGCCAAACAGCCACCATCAGAATAACCGGCCAACAACCAGGCCAACCACACCAATCCATCCACCAGCATAGCCAACCAGCCCAACAACGCGACCAGACAACCAGCAGACCAGATCCAAGCGCCAACCAACCAGCAGCCAACCACCGAGGGCAGACCAACCAGGTCAGAGAACCAGTAACCACAGCAGACCAGCCGAGCGAACCAGCCGAGTTGGCCAACCTGCCAACAGTCAGATACCAAGAATCAGACCAACCAGAGACCACCACAGCACCATCCACACCAGCCGAACCAAACCTGGCTAACCAGTACCAGGAATAACCAGCCACAACCAACCAGCCAACCAGCTCATCAGAATAACCTAGCAACAGTTTCACTAGATAACCAGACCAAACCAAAGCTCCAGCCCACAGGTGCAGATAACAGCAACAAAGCCAACCAACCAAGTCAGAGTGTTGTAATTGGTACGTGGTGCACAGTTCAGCCGAACAGTGTGGATTGTAGACGGTTTCAGCGAAATGACTTTTTAGACTAGCTCCTAGACAATGCATCACAGTTCAATCAAGTACAACAAATAATTAAAATGTAAATATTACCTAAGTATGTATATCTGGTATAGCTAAACACAGAAAGGTCAAGGTACGGTGGGATTAAAACCAAGGTAAACATGCGCTACTAAAAATGCCTGTAACAGTAATCAGCTGGTAAATGGTACTGGAGAGAATATACACATATATAACGTTTAAGATGATATGTACAAGCATGTAGATTATATTGAGACTGAGCTACAGTTGAAGTCGGAAGTTTTACACACAATTAACTAAATATTTAAACTCAGTTTTTCACAATTCCTGACATTTAATCCTAGTAAAAATCCCCTGTCTCAGGTCAGTTAGGATCACCACTTTATTTTAAGAATGTGAAATGTCAGAATAATAGTAGAGAGAAAGATTTATTTCAGCTTTTATTTATTTCATCACATTCCCAGTGGGTCTGTCACGTGGGTGTGCACGTGGGTGTGAGTGTAAGTGTTTGTGCGTGTGAGGTGTGTGTGTTGTGTTAGTGAGTAGTGATTGATTTAGGAAAACGGCTAGTGATGTCTGTTCAACACTCTGATGGTCTAGTGATGTCTGTTCAACACTCGGATGGTCTAGTGATGTCTGTTCAACACTCTGATGGTCTAGTGATGTCTGTTCAACAAAGACGCTGTTTAACATGTCTTGATGGTCTGGAGATAGAAGCTGTTCAACAGTCTGTGGTCTGGAGATAGAAGCTGTTCAGAACAGTCTGATGGTCTGGTAATAGAAGCTGTTCAACAGTCTGATGGTCTGGACATAGACGTTGTTTAACATCTGAAGGTCTGGAGAATAGAAGCTGTTTAACAGTCTTATGGTCTTGGAGATGAGAAGCTGTTTAACAGTCTGATGGTCTGGAGATAGCACGCTGTTCAACAGTATGATGGTCTGAGATAGGACGCTGTTCAACAGTCTGTATGGTAATAGAAGCTGTTCAACGTCTGATGGTCTGGAGATAGAAGCTGTTCAACAGGTCTGATTGCGTCTGGAGATAGAAGCTGTTTACATTCTGATGTATGGAGATAGACGCTGGTTCAACAGTCTGATGGTCATAGAAGCTGTTCAACAGTCTGATGGTCTGGGAGATAGACGCTGTTTAACAGTCTTGATGTTCTGGTTAATAGACGCTGCTCTTAACAGTCTGATGGTTCTCTGGAGATAGAAGCTGTTCAACAGTCTGATGCCGTTCTCGAAGATAGAAGCTGAATTCAACAGGTCTGATGTCTGGAATTAGAAGCTGTTTAACAGTCTTTGATGGTTCTGGAGATAGAAGCTGTTCAACATCTTGGCATGGTCTGGAGAATAGACGTGTTCAACAGTTCTGATGCGTCTGGGGAGATAGAAGCTGTTTTCAACCAGTCCGGATGGTCTGGAGATAGAAGCTGTTTAACAGTCTTGATGGTCTGGAGGATAGAAGCTGTTTAACAGTCCATGGGTCTGGAGATAGAAGCTGTTTCAACAGTCTGATGGTCTGAGATAGACCGCTGTTTAACGTTGATGGGTCTGGAGATTAGAAGCTGTTTAACAGTCTGATGGTCTGGACGAGTAAAGCTGTTTAAATTCTGATGGTATGGAGATAGATTGCTGTTCAACAGTTCTGATTGGTAATAGAAGCTTGTTCAACATCTGATGGTCTGGAGATAAGAAGCTGTTCAACAGTCTGATGGTCTGGAGATAGAAGCTGTTTTAACATTCTGATGCGTATGAGAGAGATGCTGCTTCAACAGTCTTTGATGGTCTGGAGATAGAAGCTGTCAAAGCTCCGATGCGTCTGGAGATAAGGCTGTTTCAACAGGTGAGTGTGATGGTCTGCGAGATAGAAGCTGTTAAATCTGATGTCTTGAATGACAAGTCTAGTGTGAGAATAGAAGCTGTTCAAACCAGTTCTGATGGATATGTAATAGACGCTGTTTAACAGTCGTGATTGTCTGTGAGATAGGAAGCTGTTAACAGTCTGATGGTCTGAATAGAGCTGTTCAACAGTCTGTATGTTGTAATTAGAAGCTGCTTCAACAGTCTGATTGGTCTGGAGATAAGAGCTGTTTAACAGTCTGATGGTCTGGAATAGAAGCTGTTTCGAACAGCTCTGATGGTCTGGTAATAACGCTGTTACAGTTCTGATGGTCTGAGATAGAAGCTGTTCAACAGTCTTGATGGTCTGGTAATAGAAGCTGTTCAACAGTCTGATGGTCTGGTAATAGAAGCTGTGTTCAACAGTCTGATGGCTGAATAGACTGTTCAAACAGTCTGAAGGTCTGAGATAGAAGCTGTTAACAGTCTGATGGTCTGAATAGAAGCTGTTTAACAGTCTGATGGTTGGTCTGAAGATAGAGCTTGGTTCAACAGTCTAGATGGCTTTAATAGAAGCTGTTCAACAGTCTGAATAGTCACAGTTCGGCTGGAGATAGAAGCTGTTCAACAGTCTGATGGTCTGGAGATAGAGCTGCTTTAACAGTCTGAGGTCGCTAGATAGAAGCTGTTCAACAGTCTGATGGTCTGAGATAGAAGCTGTTTAACAGTCTGATGGCTGAATAGAAGCTGTTCAACAGTCTGATGGTTGGATAGAACCTGTTATACAGTCTGATTGCGTCTGGTAATAGAAGCTGTTCAACAGTCTGATTGGTCTGGTAGATAGAAGCTGTTCAACAGTCTGATGGTCTAATAGAACGCGTTCAACAGTCTGATTGGTCTGAATGAAAGCTGTTCAACAGTCTTGATGGTTGGATAGAAGCTGTTCAACAGTCTGATGTTGTAATAGAAGCCTGGTTTCACAGTCTGATGGGTCTGGATGAGCGTAAGCTGATGGTCTGAGATAGAGCTGTTCAACAGTCTGATGGTCTGGAGATAGACTTGTTTCAACAGGTCCGATGGTCTGAGATAGAAGTCTGTTTAACAGTCTGATGGTCTGGAGATAGAAGCTGTTAACAGTCTGATGGTCGTAGATAGAAGCTGTTTAACAGTCTGATGGTCAGATAGAAAGCTGTTCAACAGTCTGATGGTTGTGGAATAGAGCTGTTCAACAGTCTGATGTCTGAGATAGAAGCTGTTAACAGTCTGATGGCTAATAGAAGCTGTTCAACATCTTGATGGTTAGATAGAGCTGTTCAACAGTCTGATGGTAATAGAAGCTGTTCAACAGTCTGATGGTCTGGAGATAGAAGCTGTTCACAGTCTGATGGCTGGATAGAAGCTGTTCAAAGTCTGATGTGTTAGATAGAGCTGTTCAACAGTCTGATGGTCTGGAGGATAGAAGCTGTTCAAACAGTCTGATGGTCTGGAATAGAAGCTGTTCAACAGTCTGATGGTCTGAATAGAAAGCTGTTTCAACAGTCTGATGGTTGGAGATAGAAGTTCAACAGTCTGATGGTAATAGAAGCTGTTAAACAGTCTGATTGGTGGAGATAGAAGCTGTTCAACAGTTGATGAGTCTGATATAAGCGTTCAACAGTCTGATGGTAATAGAAGCTGTTCAACAGGTCTGATGGTCTGGAAGATAGAAGCTGTTTAACAGTCTGATGCGTTTTGGATAACGCTGTTCAACAGTCTGATGGTCTGGAGATAGAGCTGTTCAACAGTCTGATTGGTCTGAGATAGAAGCTGTTCAACAGTCTGGATGGTAATAGAAGCTGTTCAACAGTCTGATGGTCTGAATAGACGTTAACAAGTCTGAGGCTGAGATAGAAGCTGTTAACAGTCTTTAGGTCGGAGATAGAAGCGTTTTAACAGTCTGATGGTCTGAAAAGCTGTTCACCAGTATGATGGTCTGAGATAGAAGCTGTTCAACAGTCTGATGGTTAGATAGAAGCTGTTCAACAAGTCTGATGGCTGGAGATAGAGCTGTTCAACAGGTCTGATGTGTAATGAGAAGCTGTTAACAGTCTGATGGTCTGCAATAGAAGTTGGGCTGGTTTAAACAGTCCTGATTGTGGGAGATAGAAGCTGTTCAACAGTCTGATGGGTCTGGAGATATGAAGCTGGTTAACAGTCATGATGGTCTGGAGATGAAGCTGTTCAAACAGTCTGATGGTCTGGAGATAGAGCTGTTTTTACCAGTCTGCATGGTTCTGGAGATAGTAAGCTGTTTAACAGTCTTGATGCGTCCTGGAGATAGAAAGCTGTTTAACAGTCTGATGGTCTGGAGATAGATG
>NW_019947504.1:22311-23375 GCF_002910315.2 Salvelinus sp. IW2-2015
CTGTTCAACACTCTGATGGTCTAGTGATGTCTGTTCAACCCTCTGATGGTCTGGTAGTAGAAGCTGTTCCAACAGTCTGATGGTCTAGTAATAGAAGCTGTTCAACAGTCTGATGGTCTGGTAATAGAAGCTGTTCAACAGTCTGATGGTAATAGAAGCTGTTCAACCCTCTGATGGTCTGGTAGTAGAAGCTGTTCCAACAGTCTGATGGTCTAGTCATAGAAGCTGTTCAACAGTCTGATGGCCTGGTAATAGAAGCTGTTCAACAGTCTGATGGTAATAGAAGCTGTTCAACAGTCTGATGGTCTGGTAATAGAAGCTGTTCAACAGTCTGATGGTCTGGTAATAGAAGCTGTTCAACAGTCTGATGGCCTGGTAATAGAAGCTGTTCAACAGTCTGATGGCCTGGTAATAGAAGCTGTTCAACAGTCTGATGGTGTCACGATCGTTATAATGAGTGGCCCAAAGCGCACATCTTTTTATTTATAGGCGAAACTCACAGCAAAACAAAAACAATAAATCTCAAAACGAAACGTGAAGCTAACAAACAACTATACATAGACAAGATCCCACAAAGCACAAAGGGGAAATGGCTGCCTAAATATGATCCCCAATCAGAGACAACGATAAACAGTTGCCTCTGATTGGGAACCATACCAGGCCAACATAGACATATAATTACCTAGATGACCCAACTTAGTCACACCCCGAACCAACCAACATAGAGAATAAAAGGCTCTCTATGGTCAGGGCGTGACAGTACCCCCCCAAAGGTGTGGACTCCGACCGCAAAACCTGACTCAATAGGGGAGGTTCCGGGTGGGCATCTACCATCGGGGGGCGGCTCCGGTGTGGGGCAAAGTATCCACTCTGCTCGCGGATACCTCATCTTCAATGGCGGCTCTGGTGCGGGGATCGTCGGCGGATGCTCCGGACCGTGGATCGTCGCCGGGGGCTCCGGACCGTGGAGCGTCGCCGGAGGAACCGGACCGTAGATCGTCGCCAGGGACTCCAGACCATGGATCGTCGCCGGAGGCACCGGACCGTGGATCGTCGCCGGAGGC
>NW_019947504.1:29865-31240 GCF_002910315.2 Salvelinus sp. IW2-2015
GACCGTCTCAGGAGGTTCCGGACTGTGGACCGTCGTAGGAGGTTCCGGACTGTGGACCGTCGTTAGAGGTTCCGGACTGTGAAACGTCGCAGGAAGCTCTGGACTGGGAACTGTCGCCGGAAGCTCTGGACTGGGAACTGTCGCCGGAAGCTCTGGACTGGGAACTGTCGCCGGAAGCTCTGGACTGGGAATTGTCGCCGGAAGCTCTGGACTGGGAACTGTCGCCGGAAGCTCTGGACTGGGAACTGTCGCCGGAAGCTTGGTGCGTGGGGCTGGCACTGGTGGCACCGGGCTGGTGACACGCACCTCAGGACGAGCGCGAGGAGCAGGAACAGGACGTACTGGACTGAGGAGGCGCACTGGAGGCCTGATGCGTGGGGCCGGTACAGGTGGCACCGGGCTGGTGACTTTTAAAAATCCACCTTTCCAGGAACAAGTCTCTCACCGTTGCCGCTTGCTATAGACCACCCTCTGCCCTTAGCTGTGCCCTGGACACCATATGTGAATTGATTGCCCCCCATCTATCTTCAGAGCTCGTGCTGCTAGGTGACCTAAACTGGGACATGCTTAACACCCCAGCCATCCTACAATCTAAGCTTGATGCCCTCAATCTCACACAAATGCTCAATGAACCCACCAGGTACAACCCCAAATCCGTAAACACGGGCACCCTCATAGATATCATCCTAACCAACTTGCCCTCCAAATACACCTCTGCTGTTTTCAACCAAGATCTCAGCGATCACTGCCTCATTGCCTGCATCCGTAATGGGTCTGCGGTCAAACGACCACCCCTCATCACTGTCAAATGCTCCCTAAAACATTTCAGCAAGCAGGCCTTTCTAATCGACCTGGCCCGGGTATCCTGGAAGGATGTTGACCTCATCCCGTCAGTAGAGGATGCCTGGTTATTCTTTAAAAGTGCCTTCCTCACCATCTTAAATAAGCATGCCCCATTCAAAAAATGTAGAACCAGGAACAGATATAGCCCTTGGTTCAGGCAGACCTGACTGCCCTTGACCAGCACAAAACCATCCTGTGGCGTTCTGCATTAGCATTGAATAGCCCCCTGTGATATGCAACTTTTCAGGGAAGTTAGGAACCAATATACACAGGCAGTTAGGAAAGCTAAGGCTAGCTTTTTCAAGCAGAAATKTGCATCCTGTAGCACAAACTAGAAAATGTTCTGGGACACTGTAAAGTCCATGGAGAATAAGAGCACCTCCTTCCAGCTGCCCACTGCACTGAGGCTAGGAAACACTGTCACCACTGATAAATCCACTATAATTGAGAATTTCAATAAGCATTTTTCTACAGCTGGCCATGCTTTCCACCTGGCTACCCCTACCCCGATCAACAGCCCTCCACCCCCCAC
>NW_019947505.1:0-7885 GCF_002910315.2 Salvelinus sp. IW2-2015
TTCGTTATGCCCTCAATGCCACTCGTAATTTAGGGGCTAAGATGTCAGCTTGTGCAAACAGAGAGGATACAATAACTCCCCCCCCCAACACTACACACACACACACATCAATTCTCCCAGGCAGCACCAGATCTTGTATCACAGTCCTATCTGTTCCCCAGCATGCCCCAGGAACAGGACACCGACTCTGCTATCCTACCAACAGAAAGCGGTGTTGCGTGTATTTGCTCAGCAGTCACCGTGCCCTCGCTGCCGCTACCTCTGCGCCACGGTTTTTGTTGTTATCAGTCTTTCTTCGTGTGTGCATTTAATTCCCTGGTTTAGTATTATTTTGTTTATTTTGTAGTGCACACTGCTTTGCCAACATTGACTCAGTCATATCGCCAATGAACTAAATTCGAATGAAATATTGCTCCATCAGAAATTAAAAATGTCTCAGTCTTCTAGTCTCCTGGCCCACTTGTTTTAGACTTGGCACGGCGGGCAGTGTGCCTTCTTCCTATCTGACGAGCTCGTATGGCGAGTCCTCTCCCTATCTGAGATCTGAGAGGCGGGGTGAATTCCTGTATATCCCTGATCATGCAGACTAGGCAGTGTTCATTCCCCAGATCTAAGAGACTATTTTCCGATGGGTTTCTTTCCCCGCACATCTGACGACTAAAGGTGCTTCTTCTGATTCTTCGAGCAGCTAGGCGTGGGCAGTTTCTTCCCCGATCTGACCCTGAGATGCTTACCCTTCCTGATGCTGAGACTTGCAGGAGGTGTTCACTTTCCCTGATTGAGACTGAGGGTTCCTTTCCCTGATCTGAGACTCTGGAGTGTGTCCTTCTCCCTGAATCTGAGACTTAGGGTCCTTCCCTGATCTGGACTAGAATGTTCCTTTCCCTATCTGAATGAGGGGTGTTCCTTTCCCTGATCTGAACTGAGGGTCCTTTCCGTGATCAAGGAGCTGAGGGGTTCCTAATTCCCTATCTGAGACTGAGGGTTCTTCCTTTCCCTATCTGAGCTGGGGTGTTCCTTTCCCTGATCTGAACTGAGGTGTCCATTTCCCTACTCTCGAGACTAGGTTGTACTTTCCCTGAATCTGACTGAGGGTGTTCTTCCCTTATCTGAACTGAGGGCTGTTCCTTCCTGATCTGGACTAGTGGTGTTCGCTATTCCGCTCGATCATAGACTGAGGCAGTTCCTTTCCCTGATCTAGACTGAGGTGTCCCTTTCCCCTGATCTGAGACCTGAAGGTGTTCCTTTCCCTGATCTGAACCGAGGGTGTTCCTTTCCTATCTAACGAGCAAGACGCTTCCGAGAAAGAGCACACAGAAAACAGCGTGAAAGACTAGGATGGAAGTCGATTTCTCAGGTCTAAATTAGCTAACCCAGTAGCGAAGACAATAACTGAAGGCACAAGTTGTGGTTTCCTGTGATGGATTATTAGCTTGCTGTAGCCTAATCTCCAGTCTGAATAGAAACGAACTGAAACCAAACAAAACTGCACAGGCAACGGGAGGCACAGTTAAACACACCCACACCACACCCCACACGCACACACACACACAGCACACCACAGCACACACACCACAAACGAACACACACAACACACGACACACATACACATAACATACACGTAACAGTACAATAGCAATCACAGACATTCAAAAGTTCCATAGAAAGTCCCTGCATCTCTCCTCGAGCTTAGGCTCCCTATTTCCCCTCACTACTGTCTCCTTCTCTTCTTCCTTTTTTCTATTGCATTCTTTATCTTTGATTCTCCCCGTATCTTGCTCTCTCTCTCTTGCCTATCATTCTGTCTATCCCCCCTCTCATATCCTCCCCTCCCTCCCGCTCCTCTTCACTCTCTCTCTCTTAGTCATTGTGTTCGTCTTCAGATTCCTTCGAGGAAGAGAAAGCTGTCATTATAAACATACTGAACAGTGCCACTGCATAGTACATCAGCGAGTAATCATAGTGTGTTAGTGTAGTGTGTTTCCTGTAATTGTGTTGAAGAATAGTATCAGTGGAGGAGAAATAGCCTTACATGATCTGACACTGCATTGTCTGAAGTCCTAGGCTGCAGCCCCTGTCCTCGAACAGCCCTCGACTGAAAACACCCTAGATCGATGATCAGTCTTTGGTTACTGACACTGAGTATCAGGTACATGCTAGTTTTTCGTTTCTTCTCATGGATAAGTATGATAGTTAGTATTTGTGGGGTGTATAGGGATTAAAGAATAAGCTTCCTAGATCTGCTAATATTGATCCGACCACGAGTGTGATAATTAAGAGAGCTCGCTCTGCCCTATATTAACTCTAGAGACTCTCATCTACCCATCACCTTGACTTCATCACTAATGTGAAGAGCAGACTGTGTCCATGGCGACGGTCTCCTCTCCGACCGCCGATGCCTCATCACGACAAGGGGCCAAGAAGAACAACCACCACACACGATGTGCACACACACATAGTACACACACACACCACAGCAACGACCACGACACAACAGCCTAGGACACACACACGACACACAACACACGACACAACACACCACAACACAGCACATCACCACACAAACACAACACACACACACACCGAGAGAGACCCGACCGTTCCCCCAAAGAGAGCAGAGGGCTGTCTTGCATTAGTAGCCAGCGTGAGCCGCGAATGTGAATTGTAGAGATTTGTGTGGGGCTGCATTAGGTTGTAGAGTGTTGTATGTGTTGACTCACTGTGGAAGAAGCATCGACCATGGAATCGCCTAGAGAGAGAGAGGACCTGAGCAAGAGGCAGAGCACTGGGAGAGAGGATGAATCAGCCACCAGCTAACCCGTTACACGACGATGGATTGCAGATCAGACAGCTGAGAAGAGAGAAAGCAGGGATTTGAAGTACTAGATAGGGGAGATATTTGGCAAACCCTGGAGAGGTAGGAGGATAGACGAGTGAGAGAGGAATTTGGAGTAGAGAAAGGCGCAGCTTCTGGGACATAAGAGGACCAACCTACAGCAAGGAAATGAGCACAGCACAATCAGACAATACAGTTAGTGACCACGTCAGAGAATCTCTAGTAGTCAGTCAGCATGACATCCGCGTGGCTCGGTATGGATTCAGTGTAGAAATACCAGCAATTCAGCAATAGTGTTGCCTCCAGACGATTTGTCGACTTGCTCAGAGATTGACATTGCTCGAATCGTATAATATATAGTAGTCCAGCATAGAGTCATGCTGAGCTTACCATGATAAGACTCCTCACAACCTGCTGGCCTTTTAGGATGTGTCTGTGCCTGTGTCTAGTGTACTCAGTTTGCAGGTCAGTTTTTGGTCTGCTCTGTATTTGGCTCCTGATTTCTGTATGCTCAACTTATGTCATTCCTCTCGTGAATCTCTGCCTTTGGTGTTGTATTTGTCGCTACCAGCAATCTCTACTACTACCTTATCTAGTCTTTTGTGTCTCGTCCTGTGCGTGTGTTAGTGAATGTCAGTATGGGAGTGCTCCATGATGGTCAGCAGGTGCTCCTTGCCTCTACTATATCAAGGCCAGCGCGAGTACTACTCAGTCTCCTGCTTCGACGTACAGCTGCTGGTCTGCCGCACCACTGGTGAGCCAAAGTAGCCTGCGGCCATCTCATACCCCACACGGCAGTACGCCACAGCACTGCGAGACGCCAGTCCAAGCCCTGGGCCTGCTCCACCTAATCACAGACACACCACAGTGACACGGCACGAGCATCCCACCACACACACACACACAACACACACACACACACACACACTGACACACACACACACAAACCACAACCCACACACTACACCAGACTCACCCACACCACGATGTGACTTGGAGCATAAGTCACTTCTTATACGTAAAATAGTGTCGTGTACTTAGCATGCCCAGGGGGTCTCTCTTCGTGTGTCGTTGCTCTACCCAGGCTCTGTTATCAGCACTAGTGACTGCCTGTGTTTGAGTCACCATGTCGTTGGGCTGTTGCGTTTGTGTGTTGTTGTGACTCCTATCCTCGTATTTGTTTCTCCTCCCCACGCCCCTCCCTGTCGTTAGTTTCCCCTTCCTCTTCTCTCTCTCAATGTGTACTTGCTGTGTCCTTATGATGTTGTCTTCTAGGCTGTTATGATGTGGCCCGTATGCTGTGTCTTACGTGTACAATCGTACAGGTAAAGGTGTGTATGATGTAGTGCGTGTAGAAAGGTGTATCCTGCTTACAGATTGCTAAGTCTGTCTCCATGTCATACTCACCACAGTACGTTAATGCACAGTGGTGAGATTTAGTTCTCACGAGACTCATCACTCTCATAGCTATCCCCTTCATACACTCTTTCGGCTTCCCGAAAACTTCTGTTATGTATCAGTAATACTTTGTTCAAATTGTCAGAATATACTTGTGTATGTGTCATGTATTCAACTTTGTAGTTGTTCAGGACACATTTCTGATGCTCAGCCAAATTAGCGTCATTTTGTCTTGTGCTCCAGTCACTTTGTTATAGCCCCGTTAATTACACAGAGGATCTCCTTGGTTGTAGAATTTTACAACATATCATAAAGTATTGCTGAAGTCAGCACAAATTACTGTGTTGATAGTCCATCAAAGGAATTAATCTACCATTTGGTACAATAATCACACCACAGATTCTGCATAGCTATTTTTCCAAAATACACCCCAAACAGCATGCTCTGACACATACACACCAAGTATTCTTCACTACCGCACAAATGTACATGACCATACAATAAATATGTTCATTCACACATACCACAAGATATATTAGTACTGATTTAGTTTCTAGCTGATTACGTATACTCTGTTTGTTTAATATCACATCAACAATACTAGATTTCTATACACATACATCTAAATATTCTACTAAAATTACACAAAGGGTTCTACCACATACCACTAAATTGTCGACACATATCATTAATACAACTTAGTTCTACTCAACTGGTGTCTATACAACATAAGTGATGTGTTCATAAAACAGAAACCTTTCTTCATGTTGATGGTTGTACTACACATTTCATACACACCATATTCTTGACACACACAAGTTTCTGACCACAACACAAGTCTGACACATACACAAAGGTCTGACACTATAACACCAAAGCTCAACACCACAGGGGCTACCATACACAAAGCGAACAACACAATGGCCTGACTAGTTTACGGCGCAACAGGCAGGAGATCACTCAACGTGTCAGACACACACACACACCACACACCACACACACACACACTACCCATCATCACAGTGTCACAACACACACACACACATGACAGCAAAGACGATCCCATTTTAGGAACCACACACTCCTCGTTCACGCACACACCATGTACTGTATGTGTTCTGTACTTTATGCTCTTCTCGTCTCCCACTCTGTAATACTTGTTTTATGGTTGAGATTTTATGTGTCAGCAAAACTTGTGTGTATGTAGTCAGAACTTTGTTATGTTGTCAGAACACTTTGTAGTGTCATGGACTTTATAGTGTAGGATAACACTTTGTGTATGTGGATATGAATATTAGGGTATGTTCAGTGTTTGCTGTATGTGTCGAACACTTTGATTCCTCTCACTGTATGCTAATCATTTATTAGTGTCATTCTACAACCCAAGAGAACCTCTGTGTAATTAACTGGGCCTAGACGAGGATGGGGGACAAAGAGAGAGGAAGCCGAGAAGAGGACAGCGAGGAGAGGAAAAACAGAAGCTTTTTACCCTGGAGACAGGCCACAGAGTCCTTTCTAAAGCAGAACCCCTTCCCTGGTCATCGCTTGCTGTGACTTTTATGCTGAGCCAGGCACAGATACACATGAGAGAAGAGAAGGAGAGGAGGGGAGCGGGCTGGGGGCAGAAGAAATACAGATAGGAGATGGAAGGACCAACTGGTAACCAGATCCCACTCTAGCGATAGACACAGCGACTGGAACCAGACCCCCACTGGCTGATAGACCAGACTGTAGACCAGACGCCCCACTGGCTGATAGACCGACCCTATGTTGCCTGAGTAACCAGACTGTCTAGAACCACCCCCAGTGGAAGACCTGCTCATCCTCTAATGCCAGGCACCAACCACTTTTCACAAAGACGCGATCTGTGGTGTATGTGATGTTACGTACTGATGTGTCGTGTTGCAGCGGTCAGAGAGCTGCTCTCATGCTGTCTCGCTGTACACTATACTGGATGTAGAATGGAGGCCTGCCAGGGAATATAGAGCACAGGATACTGACGACACATAGAATCTGCACTGATCTAAATACTAGTACCCTCTCTCTCTCTTCTCTCATCCTTATCCATCTTCTCTTTCTACTCTCTCTTCCCCTCTTCTCTCTCTCTCTCTCTCTCTCTCTCTCTTACTCTCTCCTCTCTCATCTCCCTTCTCCTCTCTCTCTCCTCTCTCTCTCTCTCTCTGCTCCACTCTCTCTCCTCCTCTATCTCTACTCTCTCTCTCCTACTCTCTCTCTCTCTCTGCTCTCTCTCTCTCTCTCTATCCTCTCTCTCTCTCTCTCTCTCTCTCTCTCTCCTCTCCTACTCTCTCTCTCTCCTCTCTCTCTCCTACTCTCTCTCTATCCTCCCTCTCTCTTCCTCTCCTCCTCTCCCTCTCTTCTCTCTCTCATCTCTCTCTCTCATCTCTCTACTCTCCCTCTCTCCTCTCTTCTTCTCGTCTTCTCTACTCTCTCTCTATCCCTCTCTCTCTCTTCTCTTGCTCTCCTCTCATCTCCTCGTCTCCTCTCTCTCTCCTCTACTCTCTCTCCTACTCTCTCTCTCTCTCTAATCCCACTCTCTCTCCTCTCTCTCTCTCTCTCTCTCTCATCTCTCTCTCTCTACTCTCTCTCTCTCTCTTCTCTATTTCTTCTCTCTATCCCCACCTCTCTTCTCTCTATTTCTCTCTCTCTCTCTATCCCACTCTCTCTCTCTTTCAACTTCAATTTAAGGGGCTTTATTGGGATGGGAAACATATGTTTACATTGCCAAAGCAAGTGGAATAGATAATAAACAAAAGTGAAATAAACAATATAAAATTAACAGTAAACATTACACTCACAAAAGTTCCAAAATAGTAAAGACATTACGAATGTCATATTATGTCTATGTACAGTGTTGTAAAGTTCCAAGATAGTAAAGACATTACGAATGTCATATTATGTCTATGTACAGTGTTGTAACGATGTGCAAATAGTTACAGTACAAAGGGGAATTTAAATATTCATACAATACATATACATACACTACCTGTCAAAGGTTTGGACACACCTACTCATTCAAGGGTTTTTCTTTATTTTTACTATTTTCTACATTTAAGAATAATAGTGAAGACATCAAAACTATGAAATAACACATATGGAATCATGTAGTAACCAAGAAAGTGTTAAACAAATTCTTCAAATAGCCACCCTTTGCCTTGATGACAGCTTTGCACACTCTTGGAATTCTCTCAATCATATTGCTGCTGTGATGGCACACTTTTGTATTTCACCCAATAGATATGGGAGTTTATCAAAATTGGATTTGTTTTAGAAATCGTTGTAGATCTGTGTAATCTGAGGGAAATATGTGTCTCTAATATTGTCATACATTTGGCAGGAGGTTAGGAAGTGCAGCTCAGTTTCCACCTCATTTTGTTGGCAGTGTGCACATGGCCTGTCTTCTCTTGAGAGCCAGGTCTGCCTACGGTGGCCTTTCTCAATAGCAAGACTATGCTCACTGAGTCTCTACATAGTCAAAGCTTTCCTTAAGTTTGGGTCAGTCACAGTGGTCAGGTATTCTGCCACTGTATACTCTCTGTTTAGGGCCAGTCACAGTGGTCAGGTATTCTGCCACTGTGTACTCTCTGTTTAGGTCAGTCACAGTGGTCAGGTATTCTGTCACTGTGTACTCTC
>NW_019947505.1:14162-15948 GCF_002910315.2 Salvelinus sp. IW2-2015
AGAGAGGAGAGAAAGATGCAGAAACTGCCACGTGACTGACCTATAACAGAGAGTTACCACAGTGGCAGAATACTGACCACTGGGACTGGCTTAAACAGAGTACACAGTGGCAGAATAACTGACCATGTGACTGACCTAAACAGAGAGTAACAGTGGCAGAATACCTGACCACTGTGACTGACCTAAACAGAGAGAAACAGTGGCAGAATACCTGACCACTGTGATGACCTAAACTGAGAGTAACAGTGGAGAGATACCTGACCACTGTGACTGACCTAAACAGAGAGTACACAGGGCAGAATACCTGACCACTGTGACTGACCTAACAGAGAGAACACAGTGGCAGAATACTGACCACTGTAGGCTGATCTAAACAGAGAGTACACAGTGGCAAACCTGACACTGTGACTGAAAAAGAGTAACAGTGCAGAATGCCTGACCACGTGAGACGTAAACAGAGAGTACACAGTGGCAGAATACCTGACCACAGTGACTGACCAAACAGAGAGAACACAGTGGCAGATACCTGACCACTGTGACTGACCTAAACAGAGAGTAAACAGTGGAGAATACCTGACCACTGTGACTGGACCTAAGAGAGTAACAGTGGAGAATACCTGACCACTGTGACTGACAAAACACACACACACACACACACACACACACACACACACACACACACACACACACACCTGGGGCTAGATCTCATCTCAGAAGTCAAACTGACCTGGGACTACCAGAGCATGTTTATCCTGGTGTATCTGAAAGTGTGTGTGTTCATGTGTGGGGTTTTAAACATGTTTACATGTGTGTGTCCATTTTAGTCATACAGGTTCAACCCTGGAGTTTCCCAGGGGTGTCAGTGTTCTCTTTAACCCCAGTAAGGTGCCCTGTCCGGGGGCTAATTCCTCCAGCTGCCCTTCCTCTGCCCAGAGTTCTGGGTCTTTGTAGAGGACCAGGGTCCTTGTTCAAAGAGGCCATAGCAGCAGGGATCATGGCTGATGAGAGGCCCTTGTTAGTGGGGTTAAGGAGGTCAGATCACCCCTCCTCCTTCACCCCTGAACTTTCACCCCTGACCCCTTCTCCTCCTAAGCATCCTTTGTTTTTGATCTCAGAGAAGGTCTCCTCTTCATGACTGAACTACAGTAGCTGTTAGCATGTAGCTCTTAATGCTAGTCTTTTTCACCAGTAGTACTCCTCTGTGCTAATGTAATAAACTAATAATCGGGTCTTGGTTTGGCCAGACTATGACTGTGTGGTTGACTGGCTTCTTGGGAAAGAGAGGAGAGATTTTATACTCATGGAGGCTGGGCTAGATTAGCCAGCACTATACTGGACTGGGTTGGGTTAATGTTAGGCTGATCTGATCCTAGATGTGTGCTTTACCTCCAGTGAGAAGGGTTGGGTTGGGCTAAGCCTAGCAGCTGGATCTGATAGATAGGCAGCCGTCTGTCTGTCTGTCTATCAGACCGTATGTATCTCCATTGGTTGTTTTAACTAGCTGATAGTCAAATCCCTTCCTGGTTAAAGATGAACGGCCCTCTAGAGCTGCCTGGCTGTTATCTCTGCACTGACCAGGGCACACAGGAGCCAAGAGGATTTACTCTGTCAGTGTGTGTGTGTGTGTGTGTTTGTGCGTTTGTGTGTAGTCTGCATTCCATGCAGCAAGAGGGCAGAACAGGGTGTTTGTGTGTTGATTTTTTCGGTGTGTCTGTGCAGTTGTTTGTTAGTGATCGGCTTTTCTCACAGCAGGACGATACAACAGTCTGTTTACTGTATGTCAGTT
>NW_019947505.1:15973-21635 GCF_002910315.2 Salvelinus sp. IW2-2015
ACACAAAAAACAGGCGGTAAAAGCATTCTCTTGTCATAGAGCCACTACCGGCCGATCGCCGGGGATTGGCGTCTTCTCGCTGGATGAGAAACATTCTGCCTAAATGGTGCCAGCAACCCAGTTGTAAAAATCTCGCCCAAAAGAAATTGCGAAAAAAAAAAAGCAAGACCTTAGGAACTTAGAACCCATGACGAACTTTAGTGTACCAATGGGAAAGTTATCTTCTTCTGAGAAAACACAGAGCAAACCTTCTCGTCTCTTCCTCTCTCTCTCTCTCACTCTCTTCCCCTCTCTTTCTCTCTCTCTCTCTCTCTCCCTCTCTCTCTCTCTTCTCCTTCTCTCTCTCTCTCTCCTCTCTCTCTTCTCTCTCTCACTCTTCCCCTCTCCTCTTCTCTCTCCTCTCTCTCTCTCCGTGCATTTAGTCTCACCCATTAACCCGTGAAATGAATTGTTAGAGAAGTGACAAGCCTGTTATATGTGGTTTTTCACTAGAAGCTATGTGTGAACAACCACACTCCCCAACCACACACTGTGTTCTGTGATGATGAGAGACAGCACTAACGTAGCCCTGTGTTCTGCTGTTATCGCTTTGGTGGCAGGCGTGGCAGTATTACACCATTCTACAGGCCATCAGCATAGATGTAGTAAAGGGGTCAATGGAGGCAGACCGTTCGGTGCACATTCAACAAATCTGATCTGGACAAAGTGGATATTCGGACAATCGCCCATGATCAATGTATTGTAACAGGGCCACAATGTGTTTACAAAGTCCGATGTGGATATACTGCTGTTTTCAGCCTTACGTAGAGGAGGATGAAGAAACAAGCCTCACCATGTATCAGTGACCACAGAGGAAACGTCTAGCTACCCCATGTAGCTAACTGACGTTAAGTAGTGAGAGAGTGTCTGACACGCAGTGAGACCGTAGTGGATGAAGAAGAGGAGGTTTCTGGAGAGAGTTGAGAGGAGTAAATCAATGCAGTCGTGTTGGTGTCAGGACTGTGAAGGTAGGAGACTGTGTCCTGTGTGTGTCCGTGTGTGTGTGTGTGTGTGTGTTGTGTGTGTGTGTGTGTGGTGTGTGTTGTGTGTGTTGTGTGTGTGTTTGTGTGTGTGACAGATAGATAGCCCCCAGTTGTGAGGATGGATCAATGGATTCAGTGTTCCTGTGCCTGAAATGGAGAGAGTGTGGCACAGAGAGGAAAGAAGGAAGAAAAAGAGGAAGAGAGAAAAGATCAGGGGGTTTGGTTGAGGGTCATTTTCCATCAGCCTTCAGCAAAACCCTGCCGAGTAGAGACACAGCATAGCAGGCGACCCAACACAGCACACACACACACACACACACCACACACACACACACACACACGACACCACACACACAACACACACACCACACACAGCACACACACACACACACACACACACACACACCACACACACACGACACACACACACACACACACACACACACTTATGAACAGGATTAACCCAGACAATCCTTATGAAGGCAAGGATTACAAGACACAACAAGCTGTCATAATGAATAAGATAACCAGGAGCACAACAACCACCACACCCCTATACTACACATTCTAAATGTACCTGTCTGAACAGTTCAATGCCCACTGTAGAAACTAAGCGCTACTGCAGGATTCGGTGAAATACTCAACGACAATGTAGCATCTACTCTTCCATGACACAAGATTGTCTAGATCATCCACAGTAAACAGTATCGGTCATGAAGGACACATCATGAGTCATGAGGACAGTGTTTCCATGTAGTGATCCTACTTCTCCATAACACCAGACATGTCATCACCACACGCCACACATGCAACAGGTCTAGTGGTTTCTCAGAAGGCTGGGAAGAGCATGTTCTTCCTGGCTGTTATACTGTCTTTGGCCAGCAGATGGAGGTGCATCATAGAGACATGCAGAGGGATCCTCAACTCTACAAGCAGCAGTTCTATAGTGAGCAGTGTGCTCCACATACAGTAGTAACCTGAAAGACCAGAGGCAGACACCACTGGGTTAATGGCCTGACGTCAGCTTGACAGAACAGAAGTTTTGACATGGAGAGAACACATATGAACCAGTTAGGCAGGAAGACCAATTCAATACATCGTATTGAATCATCATTGGGCTATATGTTTGTGGTGTCAATACTATAGAAAATAATTAATAGAACGGGCTTGGAACCTCTTTACCCTGCAATTTTAACTGGTAAACTCATATTCGCCTGCGCTGATTGTGAGGCAATAATTTCCATGGTAATGAAGAATGTTCATTCAATGTGACTCATACAATGGAATGTATTTTTTGTAATGTCAGTTGAGATGAATTCAACTAACACAGCCCAGGATGATGGATACACTCCTGGTTTTACTTCCTGCTTCGCTCCTATGGGCTCACTCGCAATGGCCACGCATTATTGTATCACTGACTTGAATGGAGAAGCCTGTTCTATTAATCATATTTCTATGGTCAAAAACACTTGTCAATAATATGACACTGGGTATTTCAGTAGGGGTTATCGCTCTGTTCTCAGTAACTTTACTCCCCAGTTCGTAAAAGGGCTTGAAGGGCTCCCAGCTTAAACGTCACCCAGGGCCTTCAGTAAACTTACCCTATTCGTAAGGCTTTCCTTGCCCTGTGGGAAAACATAACAAAAGCTTCAGAATGAAATCAGATTGAATACCAAACACACACCAGGGAAGCACGGGCCACGCCACGCACGCCACGCAACCAGCAACGCACCGCACGCACCACCCAAACACCACACCACACACACACACAGCACACACACACACACACCACACCAACACGACACATAACACAGCACACACAATCACACACACACACACAACACACCCCCCAATGGCTGTTTTCTCAGAAGAGACAGTTCGTGGGTTTTAGTGGCCCTTTGCACAATACTGGCCACCATGTTGCTTTTCTCATGACTTATCTCGCTCTCTATCTGTCTGTCTCTCTCCGTCTCTATTTCTTTTTGTCTTTCTAGTTCTATCTCTCTCTCTCTTGTTCTCTCTCTTTATCTTGTTCTTTCTCTTGTTCTCTCTCTTTCTCTCTGCCTCTCTCTGCCTCTCTCTCTTTCTCCTCCCTTCTCATTCGGTGGAAGGTAGCGAACGACCGAAGGAGGAAATTACTAAAGAAACTACTCATTCACATCCCAGCAATGACAGCCAGAGGAGGGACGGAGAGAGGGAAACACACAGCTTTAACCCTTAACTGTCCAGCCCAGTCTAACCACAATTACACCCACTCTTTTGGGTTGTTATAATAGAGAGATAGATAGCTAGCGCCGGTATATAACAAGGTGTTCTTACCAGAGAAACTCTTAAATTTAAAACTGGCAATATCAGAGTCTCTGGCGTTGTATTGGTGGACATCTAATATAAGGACACACCTCCTCATTCAAGGGTTTTTCTTTATTTTTACTATTTTCTACATTGTAGAATAATAGTGAAGACATCAACACTATGAAATAACACATATGGAATCATGTAGTAACCACAAAAGTGTTCAACAAATTTCTGGGCTGGACAGTGAGTAGGTGTGTCTAAACTTTTGGCTGGTACTGTAATGGACCAGACCAAGTTGAGATAATATGACCCTTTTTCTCTGCAGATAGCCAGCCTAACTGATGAAAAGGCCCCCCCTCCAGATGAGTACGAGGGGGGAGTTTAAATACAACTGTCACCAGTTTGTTTTGGCTGCTCTGTAGCTTATTCTTTAGATGCCAGGTGTCACTATCAGATATTTTGAGGTGCGAGTTAGGAATGTAATATTTCGGTTTATCTTTGTGTAAACCTTTAGGGCCATAGTCTGACCAGTCAGGTACCTATCCAATTCACACTCAAGGTAGCGGACTGAAGTTTTTGGTGTAACCACTGAGTTGCCCACTTTGACACTAAAACCAACGGGTCCTTCCACGCTTTACTCTGGAACCAAATAAGATGGTTTCTGTTTTTCCAARATGCAGAGAAAGTTGGTTATCTGAAAGCCATTTAGTGATATTGGATAACTCTACACTAAGGATCTCTTCTACTGAGGCTTTGTTCTTATGGGACACCAGCAGAGCAGAATCATCCACATACAACAACTAATTACGAGAGCAGGATGATTTCATATCATCAATGTACAGCAGGAAGAGAAGAGGGCCGATGATGCTCCCCTGTGGGACCCCACAGCTAATCCCCTTCACACCAGAATGTTTTCCATAAACATTCACCATTTGGTCTCTACCTGTTTAAATAGGATGTAACCCAGTCAATGGCCCTGCTGTTAAAAGTCAGTTAGAAACAATAGGCGTGTCAGTGGATTGGGACTTTCTAWAACCAGACTGTAGTTCATCTAAAATATTCTTCTTGCTTGTATATTTCAGCACTTCAGACAGCACACTCAAAATAGATACAGGTCTATAGTTGCCCTTGTCTGCTGTTATTTACTCTTAGTAATATTGCAAAATAGCAGTATTGTGTGCATACATGTGTGTGTGTGTGGTATAAACCCCTCAACTGGCTCTGTGTGAGGTAACTGTAGTGTGTGTCTGCTCTCGGTTGGTGATAAAGAGGGCAGATCAAAGCTGTTTTCTCTCCCACTGGAAGCCAAGCTTTTGGATCTGAACATGAGCCTGGCTGTGTTTGCTTAGTGTGTGTGTGGTGTGTGTGTGTGTGTGTGTTAGCAGTTTAGATGTGGGGGCAATGTTTCAGTAACACAGGCCAGAACAAGCTTCCACCTTAGCCTTATGGCATTCTCTCTCTCTCTCTCTCTCTCTCTCTCTTCTCTCTCTCTCTCGTCTCTTTTCTCTCTCTCTCTCGTCGCTCTCTCTCTTCCTCTTCTCTCTCTCTCTCCTCTCTCTCTGTTTCCTTCTCTCTCTCTCTTCTTCTCTCTCTCTCTCTCTGTTCTCTCTGTCCTCTCTCTCTCTGTTTTCTCTCTCTCTCTTCCTCTCTTTTCTCTCTCTCTCTTCGTGTCTCTCTGTCTTCTCTCTCTCTGTTTCTCTCTCTCTGTCTCTCTCTCTCTCTCTCTCGCACTCACTTTCTTCTTCTCGCACTCTCTTCTCTCACACTCACATTCTCGTCTCTTGCAACTCAGCTTTCTCCCCCTCTGCTCATCTTTCTCCCCCCTCTGTCTCTCTGTGTTCCCTCTGTCTCTCTTTCTCTTCTATCTTTCTCTCTTCTTTTTCTAAACAGCCAGGAGAGGAGGGAGAGGAGGGGAAGGGTGTCAGCCCTCACATATTTAACCACCCCTCCTCCTCTCTCCTCCGACAGGGTCAGATGTGACGACCGGGGCTGTGTGTGAAGAGAGCAGCTGACACACACAGTCACCCCTCCCCTCCTCTCCCTACCCTCTCCCTCCTGCGCTCCTCCCCTCCCTCCCCTCCCTCGCTCCCCTTGGCAGGGCATCCATGCCTCTGTTATCTCCCAATGGCTCAGGAATTATAGGTTGGAGAGGGGAAGAGGAGGAGGGGAGAAGGGAGGGAGAGGAGGAGGGGAATGTCATGTGACATCGCAGCAGCTGCTAGGCTAGAATTTCTGTTTTCACTCAGTGAGAGAAAGAGGAGGGTAGAGCGAGCGAGCGAGAGAGAGAGAGGAGATAGGCAGAGTTGTGTGGTGTGCTGCTTCGTAAGATAAGCTCTGAACGGTCT
>NW_019947505.1:23381-27052 GCF_002910315.2 Salvelinus sp. IW2-2015
CTGGTTACCCATATTAATCCCTAGTCTGAACAGCTCTAAATCCTGGTCCTGGTTACCCATGTTAATCCCTAGTCTGGACAGCTCTAAATCCTGATGGACACATTTAACATTGAGGTAAAGACATGTCGCTCTCATCATTTAGCATCTTTTTTATGACTCGATTTGAATAAGTAATAATAGGTCATTTCTAGTGAATATATTCCTGCCGTTGGATCAAGCTCAGTGCAGTCTGAAAGGTCCAAGAAATGAAAGTATCTCAATGAGCTTGGGGTCAGGGACAGCACACAGTGACAGGTCAGAGAGATAGCAGGAGACAAACACACCTCCCCCACAGCCACACACACGGACTTCTTCAGATGGGTGTGAGATGGGAACAATATGTGGTATGTGGGGGGCAGACCAGCAGAGCAACGTCTCCCGCAGCGCTCCATCGCGGTTGGCTGCAGAGCGCAAGGCATCATGGTGTGTTTTCTCAAAGACATAATTATTCTGAGGTAGACCAATGCCAGCAGATAGCCTTTACAGAGTCTTGGCAATAACTGTGCCTTGTCCTCTCTGAACAAAAAAGAAAAGGGAAAATAGCATTCATTCCCACCCAGAGGCTTCCTATCCTAAACACCACAGAGGGATGTTATAGTACTTCTCTTTTATGCTTTGCCTCAGTAAAATTACACAACAACCTCATATTGAGTGAAGGAACGGGAAAGATGGATGCAGAAAAGATTTGGACACGGATCAAAAGACTTAAGTTTTACTGCACCATCCTTCCTCCTCCTTTTCTCCTTCCCTCCCCTCTCGGATAATTGCTGCATTGGCTCCATTCAGAGCCTCAAGCTCATCTCATCTGAGGTGCATCCCGGTCCTGCCTGGCAGAGTGTGAAAACACTGCTCTTACAGGTCCGTCTTCAACAGAGATGTAAACACTAATTGTCTCTGGCAGAGCCCTGGCCTTCAGAAGACACAGAGGAGGAGCAGGGAACAGAACAGTCAGGAGAAAAAGTAGAGGAGTAGAGGGCTGGCTCCTCTTAGCGGGCTGCTGGCTTCTACTGCCTCTTGGCGGGCTGATGGCTCCTACTGCCTCTTGGCGGGCTGATGGCTCCTACTGCCTCTTGGCGGGCTGATGGCTCCTACTGCCTCTTGCGGCTTGATGTGGTGCGTCACTTGCTTTACAACAGCACCATCTATCTTTCTAATTAGACGCTTACAGCCGAAATGCTAGGTAAGTGTCATTGGAACTCTCATTTCAGAGGCACTTTGAAATGTCTGAAGGACTTTCATGTTATGTCTAGTTGACATGACCAATTGAAAGTGCCTAACTCGTTATGTCTGCACCGTATCCCTGTTCTTTAGTGCTTAGTGCTCACTCACAGTGAGACTACAGTGATTATTCCCATGGTGTAGTAGGATGACATGCTCTCAGACTCCAACAGAAAGATGGTCACCAAAATACGTAAAGTCTCAGACACAAGCTATTAGAACACCATCCAATAGACTAAGGCTAGGTATAACACTGAGTGTACAAATGATTATGAACACCTGCTCTCCATGACACAGACTGACCAGGGTCATGCAACTCAATATTATGTTCTTAATGTTTTGTACACTCAGTGTATACTGGATTTTTACAATACAGTCTATAACAATATTTATACATGCTAAATTAAATTAAAAGTTCAACAAATTTCACTAGTTCACTGTTAGTTTTAAAAACCATCAGAATGGAGAAAGCCCATTAAAATCACATAGATTCATCATTTGTTGCCATTCAAGGCCCATGCACTAGTCATAAAACATATTGAGAACTTGTATTATTCAGAAACATAAAACAAACCAATACCAGCATACTATGTTTTTTAAAAACGGAATATCGCCCAGCCCTCTCATAGACATGCACAGACACACACTTCTGCCACTGCTCAAGGCATACAGGCACTATATCGACATGTGAAAGCATAAATAGGAGATGGTAAAGAGAAATCATCTTTGTGACAGACCACACTCAGAGAGACTGTAATGTAACTTTTTTCGTATCATCGGACTTGCTGCTCTGCTCAGCCATGAGTCTTTGTGTTTTCCCTTATCAATCAACCAGAAAGAGCAGACATGATGGATGTCACGTCACAGCTCTGGCCAGTGATCGATAGCCTGATTATACAAGCATATCCCCTCCCTGTATAGAACAACAGAACACCTTACCGCTGGCAATATTAAACCGGCTTGTCCAACCTTATGGATGGCGGAGTTTTTGTTGCTTATTGAAATGTGTTATATGACCGATCTTATTATGGCCCAGGCTACTTCAATCACAGCTTGTGTTAGCAATAGCTTATGTTAGCTTGTTTTAGCAATAGCTTGTGTTTAGCAATAGCTTGTGTTAGCTTGCGTTTTACAAATACCTTTTTAGCAACAACTTGTTTAGCAACAGCTTGTGTTAGCAACAGCTTGTGTTAGCAACAGCTTGTGTTAGCAACAGCTTGTGTTAGCAACAGCTTGTGTTAGCAACAGCTTGTGCCATGTGAATGTTATACAACCAAAACAAACACATGGTAAATCATAAGCCCCCGACCTCGCAGCTGGCTGGATAAAAGGATACATTTTCTATCTCAGACGGACTGCCACATCAAAATGCTCAAATGGATTCCTGTCACTGGCTTGATGTGTGTGACTGACATAGCTCTGCAGCTGGTTACCCACTAAGTGTAGGTAAACCAGTGGAGTAGAWGGTAAAGGGGAAGCCATCTTGACTGATGTAATCAATAAACCAAGATGGCCGACCTGATCATCATTGAAGTGTTATGGTGGTGCTGAAGGTGAGCTTTCAGGTGCCCTCCCTTCACTCCATCTCCTCCAACCCCGACTCAAAGTCTCCACGTGATTGATCGGACTGAGACTGAGTCTCCGCTCAGGTGAGACGTTTGGATCTATCACACGGTTAACTCGAAGAGAGAGAGAGGGTCTAACAAATGAAAGCAGTGAGAGAAGGARGAGACATTGAGTGGCTTACCCCATGCTTCCTGCCATCAGGAGGATCAGGTTGTAGATGTGTGAGAAGATGAAGAGGAAGAGGATGGTGCTGAAGAACATGGTCATCCAGGAGCCGTGATCCTCACGGAACATTTTCAGACGCAGATAACGACCTATATGAGGGCATGAGGAAAAGACACCTGTTCAGTGGCAGGCTCCATTCACAGGGCAGTCTATTCCCTCAGTCAGTCAGTGGTTGTGTCCCAAATGGCACCCTGTTCCCTATATAGTGCACTACTTTTGACCAGGGTACTTTTTGCCAMGGCCCKTGGTCAAAAGAAGTGCACTATATAGGGAATTGGGAATAGGATACCGTTTTATATGCAACTCTGAACCAGGACATATGATGAAAGTATGGGCTATGTTCATACACATCAATAACCTTCTGTTAGAAACCATTAGTTAGAAACTCACCCTCTAAGTATTGTGATGATGATTAAAGACCATTCTTTTTTGTGAGCAACTTATTTAGTTGTCATTCTTCTATCTTTTTTTCATAGTTACAGGTTCACCCAAAAATATAATAAATCCATATAAAGATAGCCAACCCCCCATATTTTTCAGTTACATCTGTGGGCCATACTTTTTTAATGGTTAGCTCAGAATGTGAGCTTTCCAAAGTTGTTTATATATTATAGAGATCAGTG
>NW_019947506.1:0-8778 GCF_002910315.2 Salvelinus sp. IW2-2015
TATTTCTCAATTGTTATGACTTAGTTAGGGATACTTTCAAATGGTCAAAAGTTTATGTTCTTTTCATTTGTCAACACACCTGAGTGTGAGATTTGGTCACGATTCTCGCCTCTTTACCGAGAAGTCTTCTAGTTTCCTCTCATTTCAGCCGGACAAGTCTTACTCACCTATCTTCCAAGGAGTACTGAAAGAGGACGGATCACGATGCTGGGTGGTAAAGTCGGTGAAAGGATTTACCTGATCACTCTGGAGAGAGCATGGATATCTGGAGCATGAGAGAGAAGAGAGACAGAGAAAGAACAGAAACCAAATAAAATTGACGTTTTCTAATTGGCATATACATGCAGTCACTAGGCAGTTTTATGTGTACTGGAGGACATGGATGTGAATCCTTGTGGTTGTGAGAGTGCTGCAGCCTCAGTGCTCTTTCCTCATCGCTCACTATGTCTGCTTTATCTCTCGCCGGAGTCGCTTCCCTTGTGACTCGAACTTGAATTCTCTTTGGGCTCTAGATCTGCTCTCATCCGTCAGAGCGCCTTCTCTCAATGTGGGAGCGGGATCAGCTCATGAAGATTGATACTGTCCTCGCACGCTGCCTGTGAGAGCAGCTGTTTGATAGAGGAGAGAGGAGATGAGAGAGGAGAACGAGAGAGAGAGATGAAAGAGATGAAGAGAGGAGAGAGAGAGAGACGCTTGAGAATTCTGTCTATTTTTTTATTATTATTTTTTTATTTCCACCTTTATTTAACCAGGTTAGGATCCAGGTTGAGAACAAGCCAAGTTCTCTATTTAACAATCTGCGACCTGGCTATAGATATAGTAAGTACTAGTGCGGACAAGACAACACAGAGTTACACATAACAAACTGTACAGTCAATAAAACAAAAGAAAGTAGAAAATAGGAATCTTGTACATTGTGTGTCTCAAATGTAGAAGAGTGTAGGGGGTAGGGTATACTAAATCATGGACCTGATGAGGCGAAAATAAATTTACAATTTTAGCATTAATATGGAGTGATAGAGTGTGGCACGTGTGGATATGTGCAAGTAGACATATTGGGGTGCAAAAGAGCAAGAGGGCAAGTAATAATATGGGATGAGGTAATTACAGGTGTGCTATTTACAGGTGGATAGTAACTTTAGCAATACGCGTGACTGCTTAAAGTTAGAGCGGGAGATGATAATGACTTGGCTGCTGCTTTCAGAGAATTGGGTTTGGATTGCTCAATTCGTTTCGCATCAATTGGCAGTTGCAGAGGACATGGTAAGAAAAGAAGCGGCAAAAGGATGTGTTGGCTCTTTGGGTATGACCAGTCCAATATACCGTGCTGGAGCGCGTGCTACGGTTGGGTGCTGCTATGGTGACCAGTGAACTGAGATAAGGCGGGGATTTACCTTGCAAAGACTTATAAATTACCTGGAGCCAGTGGTGGTTTTGGCGACGGATATGTACTGAGGGTCAGCCAACGTAGAGCATACGTGGCTACAGTGGTGGGTAGTATATTGGGACTTTTGGTTATTAAATGGATTGGCACTGTGATAGACTTGCATCCAGTTTCTGATTAGAGTGTTGGAGGCTATTTTTGTAAATGGACATCGCCGAAGTCAAGGATCGGTAGGATAGTCAGTTTTAACGAGGGTAAGTTTGGCGGCAATGAGTGAAGGAGGCTTTTGTTGCGAAATAGGAAGCCGATTCTAGATGTAATTTTGGATTGGAGATGCTTAATGTGAGTCTGGAAGGAGAGTTTACAGTCTAGCCAGACACCTAGGTATTTGTTGTTGTCCACATATTCTAGGTCAGAGCGTCCAGAGTAGTGAGTGCTAGTCGGGCGGAATGGTGCGGGCAGCAATCGGTTGAAGAGCATGCACTTAGTTTTACTAGCATTTAAAAGCAGTTGGAGCCAAGTAAGGAGTATTGTGTGCCGTTGAAGCTCGTCTGGAGGTTAGTTAAACACAGTGTCCAAAGAAGGGCGCGTTTGATATTGTTTAGGACCTTGAGCGTGGCTGAGGTGCACCCATGACCAGCTCGGAAACCAGATTGCGTAGTAGAGAAGGTAGCGTGGAGATTCGAAATGGTCGGTGATCTGTTTATTAACTTGGCTTTCGAAGATTTTAGAAAGGCAGGGCAGGATGTATATAGGTCTATAACATTTGGGGTCTAGAGTGTCTCCCCCTTTGGAGAGGGGAATGACCGCGGCAGCTTTCCAATCTATGGGGATCTGAGACGATACAAAAGAGACGTTGATAGGCTAGTAATAGGGGTTGCAACAATTTTGGTGGATAATTTTAGAAAGAGAGGGTCCAGATTGTCTAGCCCAGCTGATTTGTAGGGATCCAGATGGATAAGTGGATAAGTTGCTGCAGGGGCTGCTGAGATGTTGGCCAGGGTCGGGGTAGCCAGGTGGAAAGCATGGCTTGCCGTGGAAAAAATGCTTATTGAAATTATCGATTATCATGGATTTATCGGTGGTGACAGTGTTTTCCTCTCCTCAGTGCAGTGGGCAGCTGGAAGTAAGTGCTCTTATTCTCCATGGACTTTAAAGTGTCCCAAAACTTTTTGGAATCAGTGTACAGGAAGGAAATTTCTGTTTGAAAAAGCTACCCTTAGCTTTCCTAACTGACTGAGTATATTGGTTCCTGACTTCCCTGAAAGTTGCATATCGGCGGGGGCTATTCGATGCTAATGTAGAACGCCACAGGATGTTTTTGTGCTGGTCAAGGGTAGTCACGTCTGGGGTGAACCAAGGGCTGTATCTGTTCTTAGTTCTACATTTTCTAAATGTGGCATGCTTATTTAAGATGGAGAGGAAAGCACTTTTGAAAGCAACCAGGCATCCTCTACTGACGGAATGAGGTCAATATCCTTCCAGGATACCCGAGCTAGGTCGATTAGAAAGGCCTGCTCGCTGAAGTGTTTTAGGGAGCGTTTGACAGTGATGAGGGGTGTTTGTRTGACCGCAGACCCAGTYCYCACGCAGGCAATGAGGCAGTGATTGCTYAGATTKTGGTTGAAGATGGCAGAGATGTATTTAGAGGGAAAGTTGGTCAGGATGATATCTAAGAGGGTGCCCATGGTTACGGATTTAGGGTTGTACCTGGTAGGTTCCTTGATGATTTGTGTGAGATTGAGGGCATCTAGCTTAAATTGTAGGAAGGCCAGGGTGTTAAGCATGTCCCAGTTTAGGTCACCTAACAGTACGAACTCTGAAGATAGATGGGGGTGATCAATTCAGATATGGTGTGCAGGGCACAACTGGGGGCAGAGCGGGGTCTATAACAAGCGACAACGGTGAGAGACTTGTTTCTGGAAAGGTGGATTTTTAAAAGTAGATGCTCAAATTGTTTGGGCACAGACCTGGATAGGATGACAGAACTCCGCAGTTCTATCTTGTCAGAAATTGCTATAGTTATAGTATAGTACAGGATTTTTGGTGGCCTTCCTAGGCCAGGATTCAGACATGGCTAGGACATCTGGGTTGGCGGAGTGTGCTAAAGCAGTGAATAAAACAAACTTAGGGAGGAGGCTTCTAATGTTAACATGCATGAAACCAATGCTTTTACAGTTACAGAAGTCAACAAATGAGAGCGCCTGGGGAATGGGAGTGCTGCTGGGGGCTGCAGGGCCTGGGTTAACCTCTACATCACCAAAGGAACAAAGGAGGAGTAGGATAAAGTCTKAAATAACTGGTCATCTAGTGCGTTCGGAACAGAGAGTAAAAYGAGCAGGTTTCTGGGRGCGGAAGTATAGATTCAAGGCATAATGTACAGACAAAGGTATGGTAGGATGTGAGTACTGTGGAGGTAAGCCTAGGCATTGAGTGATGATTAGAGAGGTTTTGTCTCAAGAGGCACCATTTAAGCCAGGTGCGGTCACCGCATGTGTGGGGGGTGGAACATGAGGGCTAGCTAAGGCATATTGAGCAGGGCTGAAGGCTCTACAGTGAAATAAAAACAGCAATAGACAAGGCATATTGACATTAGGGAGAGGCATGTGTAGCRGAGTGATCATAGGGTCCAGTGAGTAGCTAGGTGTGCTAGAGGCACGGCAATTCAGACAGCTAGCAGGCCGGGGATAGCAGCAGGCTAGCAGATGGGCCTCAGGCAGACGTCGCAATTGGAGCGTCTGTTGAAAACCCCTCGGACGGTTACGTCGGCAGACCAGTCGTGATGGATCGGCYGGACTCCGTATCGGCGGCAAAGGGTCCAGGCCAAATGTCAAAAGAAGTATTAAAGCCCAGGAATTATCTYATGGAATTCTTAGGCTAGCCGGGAGAAGGGCCTAGCTTGAGGCTAGTTCCAGGCTAACTGGTGCTTGCTTCAGGACAGAGACGTTAGACAGGAGTAGCCACTCGGATAGCAGCTAGCTAGCTGCGATGATCCAGAGTAAAGGTTCAGAGCTTGCGGTAGGATTACGGAAATGTGGTAAAGTAAAGCAGTCCGATATGCCCTGCTGATGACCGCTAGCTGTGGCTAACTGACTACTAGCTAGTAGCTAGCTATCTGGCTGTCTTCTGATGGGGGTTCCGGTTCAAAAGTGTAAAAATAGCAGATCCATTCCACATCGGGTGAGGCGGGTTGCAGGAGAGTATGTTCAGTCCGTAGATGGAAAATGAGATTTAAAAAAGAATACAAATATATACATTCTCTATATAGGCACAGTATTTTCAAATCCATCTCAGGAATTGCTCTCTGAATGTATTACTGATCCAAAATGACAATCGTGAATTCACAAAACAAAGCCATTTCCATCAACAGTTCCTAAAAGCAAGCATAGGTAACTTGCTTGATGTATTGCAACTCAGCGACTCATCTCAGCACTGATCCATAAAAACCTGTTCTGGTGACACACAATGGTAGTTGTTTACGATTGGGTGAAACGTAACTCTTCTCATCCCAAAGCTAAAAAGACCAAAAAGCCCTGGCCCCTGAGTTTCACCAGGACAACTCCCAATAATCATGATGGAATAGAAATTGGATAACTGCTATTGTGTCAGAGTGGATGGATATTAATGTGTTTTTGGCTCTCATTCCCCAGTATCCAATTACATTACCAAGATGCCTCCAGCTCGCTATGTTCTGCCAAGTATATAGTCTGTTTTCAACACGTGTGAGGAATTAGGACCCGTTAGCTAATCATTGGGCCACATTGATCAACAACATCATGCACGCACCACGCGCATGAAAGCACGCAGACACACACACATGCATGAAGCACGCAGACACAAACGCTCGCACGATGCACAAACGCACGGCAACACACACACAACACACACACAACACACACATCCACACACACACACACACACACACACACACAACACACACACACACACACCACTACACACACACACACACACACACACACCACACACAACACACACACCAAAACACAACACACACACACGTCACACTCACACTCCACGTCTCACGTTCACGTCCTCACAGTTACTCCCGTTAAGGAATCATGGAGCTTTGAGCTATTACCGTCAAAAATGAGAAAAGGAAAACCGACTAATGTCCATAAATAATATTGCGCTGCTCATAAAAATCAGTTTACTCGGTAACTATAATATCTAGAGGCATGGCTGTTTGGGCTGTTTCAGAGAATAAATGAAAAAAGGCTAAAACATCTCGCTCTGAAAATGTATCGAAACAGATAGACGATTCTAGCTACACAGAATAAATTGTTTGCTGATGGCCTAATGGAAGAACGTAGTAGAAAACGGTGCCCTGAAATGTGAAGATGTATGAAAAAAGTACGTTTTTATGTGGTGTTATTGAAACTAAACACGCATGGACACACAACACACCCGTGCACAATCCTTCTTTCTAACTCTCCCAGACTAATCCCTTGTCATGTTTATAGGATTTAATATTTGCTATATTTTGAACCTTGTCTGCTGTGTGTGTCTGTCTGCAAGAGGATTTAGAAGCCCGTAAAGAATTACTGGTGTCCACACCATTTGAACACCGGCACGATATTTTACAGATTATAAAACTGATGCTAGTAAACCAATCACAATCCATAAATTTGAGTGAGGATACTTTGATATAATCACATCCAAATAATGTGTTGAGGATCAAAAAAAATTTTAGCAGCAACAATATTTTGAGAATTTATTGTTTAATGATTTATCGTGGATATCGTTAGCATTAGGGTAATTTACATTGATGTAGATCAAATAATATACAATTGTATTTTGGTCACATCCTTAGTAAAACAACAGCTGTAGACTAACACGTGAAATGCTTACTCTACGGGCCCTTCAACACACAAGCAGAGATGGATAGAGATGTGACCACAAGCAAAATTGGCTCTTTTAGGAACTGTTTAGCAAATTCTATTAAATAACAAAAAAAACTGAAATGATCACATTTAAACATAAAGCTATTCAGACTTTACTCAGTATTTGTTGAAGCACCTTTGGCAAGCGATTACATCCCCAGGGCTTCTTAGGTATGAAACTACAAGCTTGGCACACCTGTATTTGGTGAGTTTTTCCCATTCTATCTCTGCAGATCCTCTCAAGCGTCTGCAGTGTTGTGATTGGGACATATTGCTCGCCACTATTTTGTCAAGGTTTCTCCATAGATGTTCGATGGGTTCAAGTCTGGGCTCTGACCTGGGCTAACCTCAAGGATTCAGCAGATTTTCCCCAAGCCACTCTGCGTTGTTTGGCTGTGGTGGCTTAGCCTTGGCAAATTCAGGCCAAAAAAGTTGAATCCTTGGTTTCATCAGACCAGAGATCTGTTTTCTCCCATGGTCTGAGAGTCCTTTAGGTGCCTTTTGGCCAACTGCAAGGCGGCTTGTCATGTGCTTTTCAACCTCGATTAGTGGCTTCTGTCTTGGCCACTCTACAGAAGGCCTGGATTGGTGGTGTTTGCAGAGATGGTTGTACTTCTGGGAAGGTTATCCATCTCCACAGAGGAACCTCTGGAGCTCTGTCAGAGTGAACATCGGGTTTTTGGTCAAATCCTTGAACAAGGAACCTTCTACCCCCGAATTGCTTCAGTTTGGCCCGGGTGGACAGCTCTAGGAAGAGTCTTTCTTGGTTTCCAAAACTTCTTTCCATCTTAGGAATAGACATGGTTCAGGCCACTGCTCGTTTCCTTTAGGAGACCTTCAATGGTGCAGAAATGTTTGATACCATTCCCAGATCTGTGCCCATCGAAAAATCCTGTCTTGGCCTCTCTCCACTTCACGGAGAGTATTCCCATTCGACCGGTCACTCGGCGAAGCCTAGAGTCTATTCGCTGGTTGACACTAGAGCGACTGCCTCAACTGATTGGTGATGACCTTATACTCACGCATCAGGGTGGTAGTGGTTGTCCCGTGTGTAGTTTCAGCTGAGATTCGAGCTGTATAAGGAAAGCAACTTTCTCTCATCTATATCTTGGAACACATGAGGCAAATGAGGTCGTGCATCATATATGCCGCAATCAGTCATGCTACTACGGGTCGGCGAAGTTAAGCACTAACAATATCGCACTCCACGCTTATAGAGCTCTTCAATTAGATGGTTAGACTCTACAGACGTCACGATTGTAAAATCTCGATGTTATATAGGGATAGTTAGGTGACAGACAATATATGGGCCAGCAATTTGCAGTGTTTTCAATATGTCTTCGACTGTTTGTGGTATGAGTGGTGGACTCTTCTAACAATATGACATACGCTCACTGCATCCATTAGATTTGGGTGGTGAACCAGCTTGTTCAGTAATGTAATGTTGTGCATGATACTATTCCTATTGGTTAGAGAACAATGGCTCGTCGAGTGTTACAAGCTTTTGTGTCGAGAGATTAAGTAGTGTATGGTGAGAGAACATGTCTATGTAAACTCTCTCTAGTGTGACGTGGAGTCGATAGTGCGCATATTTTCTCCTCAGAGGGCTAGTGGCACATCTTCGTACGCAAATGGGTGATAATGTGTAGGAATACGTCTGATCGCGTATTGGAAATGTGCAAGCCTGTTGAGTTATTGTGGAGATGGCTGTTGGACTCTGTACCTTACGGGCCTTCCACTATATTCAACCAGTCAGTCACAAGAAGAATTGATAAGCCATGAGTGCAAGTCAGAGTTGTGCGACAGCGGATGGCGGGGGTGATATTTGGGCTGCTGGATAGCTGGCATGAGTATGAGCCTATAGTTTGCTCGTAGGTAACTGCACTGGATAGGCTCCTATATGGGATAGATAGCTTGTTGTGTCCTACATGAGTTCTATCGAGGGCGCGAATAGAGAGAAGTCATTCGTCCGTTGTGGCGAAGATTTATTGGGGTGTAGACCATGGTAAATTATGATTCATAGCATGTGAAGATTGATGTCGACACTTAAGTTTTCGAGGAACTCTAGGTATGATCTTACGTTTAGACTTGCTTAGGTCTACTTCGTTGTAAGTTCTGCTCGTAGCTCAGACGTTTGCCTCCTTGCGCCAGTGTTTGGACACGTGTACTACACATGCTAGCTAAAGTTGCTAATTTTAACATAAGTAATGGACACTATCGAACAAAAAAAACCGATTTATTGTGGAAATAGGATTCCTGGCATTGCATTCTGATGAAGATAATCAAAGGTAAGGGAATATTTATGATATAATTTTGTATTTCTGTTGACTCCAACATGGCGGAGAAATGTTATTTATATTTGAGCGCCTTCTCAGATTATTGCATGCTGTGCTTTTTACAAAAGTTTTTTTTAAATCTGACAGCGGTTGCATTAAGAACCAGTGTATCTTTAATTATATGTAAAACATGTATCTTTCATCAAAGTATTTATGA
>NW_019947506.1:9579-12549 GCF_002910315.2 Salvelinus sp. IW2-2015
AAAATACTATACAAGATAAACTTTTTATACAAGGGACGGGACAAGACAATCAAAACAGACATCCCCACTGCTACGCCATCTTGGAGCCATCCTCATTACACTAACACCCCCCCCCCCCCTCCTAAAAACACATTGCGTGCCACCCAACTCCACACAATCACATTATACAGCACCCAACACCACAGTATAATACACCATCCAGCACCAACTTCCAACCGTACATCAAACCCTCTCTCCAGCCATACAGACGCCCCCCTGAGCCCATACTTCCTGAAACATCTCCACACTGTTGATCATTTTGTAAAACTCAAACTCACCCTAAGGCGTCAACAGTAACGGCATTACCTGGCAACACAGATAAAACATGATGAACAGCTGTCATTTCAGAAAACAGACATACCCCTTCAACTCCCAGGTCAACCCGAGCCAACCAGCTATTGGTGGCCAGGGCTCCATGTAATACCCTCCACTGGATGACCCCTGACCTTTCCAGCACTGGGCGCATATAGAGCACCCTCCACCTATACCCTGCCATGCTCTCAGCCCCCACAACCCCCTGCACGGATGCCCTTCACTCCACTAAGCTCCTAATGTGTCTAACCCATTAAACTTTTTAGGGATAGGGGGCAGCATTTTCACTTTTGGATGAATTGGTGCCCAAATTGAACGCCCTCCTACTCTCCCCAGATGATAATAATATGCATATTATTATTACTATTGGATAGAAAACACTCTGAAGTTTCTAAAACTGTTTGAATTATGTCTGTGAGTATAACGTAACTCATATGGCAGGCAAACTTCCAAACGGGAAGTGAAAATCCTGAAAAGGGTCGATGTGAAAGTCATCGCCTATTCAAATCCCTGTAATTTATGGATCTGTTTGCACTCCTACGCCTTCCACTATATGTCAACAGTCAGTAAAACGTGGAATGAAGCCTCTAGTGTGATTGTGGGACGGATGGAAGGTGTTTCAGTCACTGGTCTGGCAGATTGCCAGTTGCTGGTCACGCACGCTAGTCATGGAATGTGGCATGTGTGCCATTACTTTTTACAGACATGAAGAAATGCTCCGGTTGGGACGTTATTGGTTATATATGATAACAACATCCTGAAGATTGATTCTCAACTAAGTTTGACCAGTTTATTCGACTTGTAATATAACTTTTTGAAGTTTTCGTCCGACGTTTTGCCTTCCCTTGCGCCAGTGTTTGGACACGTGTACTACACATGCTAGCTAAAGTTGCTAATTTTACATAAGTAATGGACACTATCGAACAAAAAAAAACGATTTATTGTGGAAATAGGATTCCTGGATTGCATTCTGATGAAGATAATCAAAGGTAAGGGAAATATTTATGATATCCAAAAGTTTATGATGAGTATTTCTGTTATATGACGTGGCTCTCTGTAATTACTCCGGATATTTTGGAGGCATTTCTGAACATGGCGCCAATGTAAACCGAGATTTGTGGATATAAATATGCACATTATCGAACAGAACATAAATGTATTGTGTAACATGATGTCATATGAGTGTCATCTGATGAAGATGTTCAAAGGTTAGTGATTCATTTTATCTCTATTTCTGGGTTTTGTGAAAGCTATCTTTGGCTMGGAAAAATMTCTGTSTGTTTTTTGGATTTGGTGGTGAGCTAACATAAATATATGTTGTGTTTTCGCTGTAAAACATTTTAAAAATCGAACACGAACACCACCCACCCTGAAACCACAAATGGATCTGCCAAAAGGTATGGATCCACTTTCTCCAAAAATGTAACTCCTACTGCACCAGATTCTTCTTTATCATGTCCATTGATGCCAGGCTCTGGTTCTGAGCTCTTCACCACACCTTCTCACTCACTTAACRCTCCCTCATTCATTTCCATTTCACCTCCAGAACTCGGTCTGGCGCACGGCTCACTRTGTTTGCACTTGAATTATAACATTGAAATGTCTCTATTCCTTTGAAACTTATGTTAGTGTAATGTTTACTGTTAACTTCTGATTGTTKATTTCACTTTTGTTAATTATCTATTT
Source organism: Salvelinus sp. IW2-2015 (assembly GCF_002910315.2). Taxonomy (NCBI): domain Eukaryota; kingdom Metazoa; phylum Chordata; class Actinopteri; order Salmoniformes; family Salmonidae; genus Salvelinus; species Salvelinus sp. IW2-2015. The sequence goes on from NW_019947506.1 coordinate 11,617, forward strand.
CACTTGCATTGTAAACATATMTTTCCCATGCCAATAAAGCCCATTTTATTGGATTGAGAGAGAGACAGAGAGAGAACTCCATGTTAATGTATAGGGGACATGAGTCAGTCATGGTTACTCAAGGCTTTGTGATGACGTAGCCCCGCCTGCGACTTCAAATTCAGTGTCGGRCCAATGGGGAATGTCCTCTTGGTGTAATGGTGTGTCTCCTCTGGTCAACAATACTCACCTTGAGAGACTCCACAGCCTGTTGGAGCTCCTTCAGCTCCTTCTCTCTCTCCTGGAATCTCTGCTGGACCTTCTGCTGACTCATCCCCAGCTGCCTCTGTGGAGAATCACTCTTCAATGAGCTATCAAGCCTTTATTGTCACCGCAGATCAATAGTATAGTTCATGTGAATAGAGAGGAAGGTCTAACATATTGAGAAGTCCCTTTCCAATATTATATTTTCTATGTTGCTATGTGAATGATTATAGTTTTAACAGTCGGTGTAAATGTATCAAGGGATTTTGAGACTGAACTTTGGACTCATTAAATGGCATACAGAATGATAATAGTGTTTGACTTTAGAAAATGGTGAATACATATTGGAGAATCTGGTTAACATAATCAAGGTTTGTGTTCATATTTGTTCTGCTGTGGAATAGGATTTTCATTTGAATGGATCTCATATTCAATCAGTCTTAGTTCCTACTTTATCTTTAATTCTTTGTTATCAGACAGTCACCAAACAAGTTGTTCTGGTCTTAGCCTGTTTTCTCAGTCCTCTCTGCTGCGCTGACACTGTATCATGGCCTTTATGTTCATCCATTGTACACAGATAACAGATACACTGCCTGATCTGTACGACAGTAAAACTCCAGCAAGTTTGTCATGATGAGAGCAGATCCTTCATCCTGTAGTTGTGCGGTGGCTTTGACCCCAGCTTGTGCT
>NW_019947506.1:16916-21613 GCF_002910315.2 Salvelinus sp. IW2-2015
TTTCTCCACCATCTCAGCCAACATGTTATTTTTCCTCAGATTAGGCCTTGGAGTGAAGGTCTCTCTGCACTGAGGACAGCTATAGACCCCTTTCAYAACATCCTGATCCCAGCAGCCCTCAATACAGCTCCTACAGTAATTGTGTCCACAGGCAGTAGTGACTGGCTCCTTCAGTAGATCCAGACAGACAGAACAACAGAACTGGTCCTGGTCCAGCAGAACTCCCTGCTGAGCCATTTGGACGGTTGTTCACTCTCACACAGACAGACGACACAGAGACTCAGATCAGTTTCGTTTTCTCAGAACATAGTTTGTGTGGAGGGGGAGGGACTTCCTGGTTCTGCCAGAGAGGTGGGGCTAGAGGGAGGGAGGGAAGGAGGGAGCCAGTGAGGTAGAAGTTAGAGGGAAGGGCGTGAGAGAGAGAGAGAGAGAGAGAGAGAACTGCACGTCTAGAGGGAGACAAAGATTTCAGTTACTAGGTTAGGACCCTTAATTTTGAATAAATCTAACAAATGTGAGTTGTTAGAATATATTAAGTGTAACAGTTTCTATGAAGTACATATTATAATTATTTTAATGACCTTTATAATGCCTTATAATACACCTATGTGTTATAACACTGATTATAAGTGTCTATAATAATTAATAAGTGGTTGTAATGAGGGGGGACTTGATATTGATACAATGTACTGTAGTTGAAATGAATACTGTATGTATTGACTGATCATTGAGAATGAGGTAATACTTTACATTAGTGTGGTTATTWCTGTTAGGTCTAGGGTCAGGGTTAGAGGTACTACATTCAGCAGTAACCCTAGACATATCTAGGACTAAACAGAGAAGACGTTTTACAATCAGAGTTCTTTGTATGTCTTCTTAGTCATACAGATCCCCCACATCTTATAGGTGGACGMGGTTATGAACATATTCAATAGATTATTTCTGAAACCAGATGAAATGAAACTGTCTTTCAGCAGGAAAAGCTTCTCTAATAATCCTAACCATGGCTGGGTGTCTTCAGAGACTGAGAGGTATAGAGACACACTGTCAAGTCAAAACATCTGGCTGTGCTTTCATGTCAAAACCCTTATTCTATTCTAGTCCTCAGGGTATATTATATGCTATTATAGATAATATATTTATATCCATAGTCTCCACTCAGTATAGTACTAATGATGACTGTGTTGTTCGTGTACATTATTGAATGGATCAGGACTATCTCTTCTGTATTCACAGTTAAATCCCAAGAGACCAGGACACCCTAAAGTAAGCTTTAACACTTCATCCCTCATCCAGTCATAGTAAATAACCTGTCTGTCTGTCTGTCTGTCTGTCTTCGGTCCTGTTCTGTCTTGTTCTGTCTGTCTGTTTCTTTGGTGGGTTTTTCCTGGTCTGTCTGTCTGTCTGTCTGTCTGTCTGTCGTCTGTCTGGTCTGTCTGTCTGTCTGTCTGTCTGTCTGTCTGTCTGTCTGTCTGTCTGTCTGTCTGTCTGTCTGTCTGTCTGTCTGTCTGTCGATGCACCAACTTCTCTGTGTGGTTGTTGTTGCTATTCAGTGTTTTTAAAAAACAGTACAACTCTTATCACAACGACTTACTTTTAACCAAATACAAAATAATTTAAACACATTGACTTGAAAGAAACAATGCAGATGCAACGTTTTTGGTAACAGAATGACGACACAAAGAGCACAAACCCTCATTCTGTTAAACATTTTATAGTGTAAATTCTGAGTCTCAGTTGTCACTCTGCTACTGTGCAATTTGTCCAGTGTTAAAGAAAGTTCAGGATAACAGCTTATTCCGTTCAACAATAATAAATTGTTAAAGAGCTTTGGAGCTTTCTTCATCAAAGCACTATGCCAAACATATAGTGTTCAGAACTGTTTACAATACAACAATCCACTGCAGGCCACCCCTCTTGGTTCTGGAAGACCAGAGGATTCAGTGGTTGTAAACAAGGACACCACTGAATCCTCTGGTTCTTCTAGAACCAAGAGGGGTGAGCCTTGCAGCGTTGAACAAGACAGCACTGAATCCTCTTGGTCTTCTAGAACCAAGAGGGTGGCCTGGCCAGGTTACAAGACACCACTGAATCCTCTGGTCTTCTAGAACCAGAGGGTGGCCTGCAGATGTGAACAAGACAGCACTGAATCCTCTGGTCTTCTAGAACCAAGAGGGTGGCCTGAGCGTGAACCAAGACAGCACTAATCCTCTGGTCTCTAGAACCAAGAGGGTGGGCCTCATGTAAACAGACAGCACTGAATCCTCTGGTCTTCTAGAACCAAGAAGGTGGCCTGCAGGTAAACAAGACACCACTTGAATCCTCTGCAGCTTCTATTTAGGCCAGGCGATTCTGGCTACGTCTCCTGGCAGGAAAGACTTTTGTCTCAAGTTATATTTATTGTTTTACAGAAGTGAGTCCATGTAACTTATTTAGTGACTTGTTAAGTTACATTTTTACATTTCCCCTTCCCATGATCTTCCCTTTTTCATTCTTATTCTATCAGCCACACCACTTAGCTCACCTTGGAATAAATAAACAAAGGGAAAAAACTATTACTAGATGAAGTTTGAAGTGTTGTATTTTTTATTTCCCATCACCATAAGTCATTTTTTAATCACTGAACAGTAGCAGACCTAAACTTCATCTGTTCCTGACTCTGGATAGTGGATTAAAAAAGGACCATTCAATCTCCAACGATATTAAAAGTACTATTCTGAACATTATCTGATATACTGAAGTGGCAAGTCAAGATTATCTGCTGATTTTATTGTTTGGATCATAGCACACCTGACCCTGCAGGTTTAATGTTGCTGGACTGACAGTATTGGAGGATGAAAGATGCCAAATTCGGGCCGGTTTCCCGGGACATCTACATTTGAAACATACTTTTAATTCTAGGGACTAGGATTATTCTGTGTCTGGAAAACCCAGACCATATAGTTTAGTAGAAAGTAAGTGATACCAGTGTTAGTGGGCTACTAGTCCTGAATTGTCCTTTGTTCCTGGGACCATTTTCCATGCAGCTCCAGCTGACAGAAAAACACATAATTGGGCCGAGCCTATAAACTGCAATGATACTGAAGTGAATTACATAGAGACAGAAGAACCAAACTGAGAAAACATATCAATGGTTCTGAATGAACAACAATATACATCAAACACCATACATCATATTCATGGAAAATGCACAAATAAATTTTTTATTTTATTATATATTAAGCACCTTTTAAATCTGTCTTAAAATTCCAATCAATCAAAGTGAAAAGTTACACGTACAAATCAAAATGAAAGGCATTGAATTTTAATTTCAGAAAATCTTGTAGATCAAATCAGTTAAATCATTGTACATAAAAACAGAGGAGAATGAATCATCACATTCTGGGGACCATTCACCACCAGGCATGAGTAGTATCTATGTGGACCCTATTTACAGTTTAACCAAGCTCAAGCTATAACTACCACCAGCATGACTAGTATCTATGTGGACCCTACTACAGTTTAACCAGCTCAGCCTATAGATTACACCAGTGGGACTTAGTATCTATATGGACCCTACTACCAGTTTAACCAGCTCAGCTATATGACTACACACAGCAATGACTAGTATCTTATGTGGACCCTACTACAGTTTAACCAGCTCAGCTTATAGACTACACCAGCATGACTGCGTATTCTATTGTGGACCCTTACTACATTAACCTGCTCAGCTATTGACTACACCAGCATGGACTAGTATCTATAGGACCCTACTACGAGTTTAACCAGCTCAACTATAGACTACACCAGCCATTACTAGTATCTATCTGTGGACCCTATACAGTTTAAACCAGCTCAGCTATAGGACTACACCCAGCATGACTAGTTATCTATTGTGGGACCCTACTACAGTTTAACCAGCCTCAAACTATAGACTACACCAGCATGACTAGTATCTATGTGGACCCTACTACAGTTTAACCAGCTCAGCTATAGACTACACCAGCATGACTAGTATCTTATGTGGACCCTACTACAGTTTAAACCAGCTCAGCTATAGACTACAGCCAGCATGACTAGTATCTATGTGGACCCTACTACAGTTTTAACCAGCCTCAGCTAATAGACTACACCAGCATGGCACTTTAGTATCTATGTGGACCCTACTACAGTTTAACCAGCTCAAGCTATAGACTACACCAGCATTGAACTAGTATCTTATGTGGACCTTACTTACAGTTTAACCAGCCTCAGCAGTACCATAGACATAAAACCCAGGATTAGAGGACTGAGTGAATGTTGTCTGGACTCTTTGTGGAGGAGGGTCATTGTGTTTCAGAGACACTGTAGAAGGACAGAGTACCTGCCTTTGTAATCCAGGTACACTTCCACTCTGGAGGACTTGAGGCCCTGATACTTTAGTCTATCAACATTATTGTGTATTGAAACAATAATCATCACTAAAGCACTGTAACAAACTCCAGGACTTGTCATTGTCTCCAAATTATTATTTACCTCTCACTTTCTGCTGACGTCTTTATATGAGACTGCTGTAATAACACCCCTCTCCACTTCCACTCCACCTCCCAGAACAGTCGTCCAGACAGACCCTCTTTACAAACAGAACATCTGGTAGTGGTTGGTGAAATCTGTCTGGATGATCAGGATTATGCGTTGGACTTGGTTGTATTAAGGTCACCTTTTCTTGATCTCTCTCT
>NW_019947507.1:0-18385 GCF_002910315.2 Salvelinus sp. IW2-2015
GTCAAATCAAGGCTGAAATTTCAAAGTGGAAATGACAAACTTCAGAATCCTTTTAAAATCTCAAATACACTACACATTTTAAATGTATCCTCTGACAGGGTGATCAAATTAAGATCCTATATCTGTATCAACCCCTACAAAAATGTCCACTCATTATCATCCACTTATTAATAAAAATGTCCTGTTGCTGCAGGATTATTTTCCTGCTGTGAGGGAACTGGTCTAATTAAGATAACATCTGTACCAGTAGAAGACAATATTGTTGCTCTATTCTGTTTTCTTCAGGCACCTTGAACTAAAACAACTCCTGTTGTCGAGCATCTGAAAGAGTCTATAACAGTATATATGAAACACACTAGCTCCTATACAATTCATAAAAAGGCCTACTATTTACCCAACAAATGACTAGTATCAAATATGAAATATGCACTGCCTTTACTCATCATGTAATAAAGACAACCACCTCACTTATCAACACCAGCATCTTCATTTATTTTTCCAAAAGCATGTAAAAAATTAAAATAAACTACTGAAATAAAATGATTGAACAAAATCCATTTGATTGTGTGTATGTGTAGGTTKGGACAAATCACATTATTATCATGTTCTTCTACAACACAATTTAACTGGAGTAATAATCCAAAAGAAGAAGAGAGGAGAAACAAGAGTAAGAGCCAAAACGTCCTTTTGCTTGTAAGGCCACCATCCACAGGTCAAGTTATACAGAATGTTTTTGTTTTTAAATGCATACATTTACATTATGACAACAGTGACACCTGCATTGAAAAATAAATGTTAAGTCTACATCCAATTTTGCACACAACTACATGACTCGCAGAACACACACAGTCACACAGCTCTCACAGACCTGAACCTCCTGGCACCAGTATGGAAAAGTACCTTCTTTCTTTCCGTTTGTTTCTCTATACAAAGAATGTTTATTCACAGGATAACGCCATTGTACCTTGGCACACTCCTCACACATAACAGACGATATGGACACAGTGTTATTTGATATGTTCTTGGTTACAAAGCATTCTGGGTGGTCTCGAGAACCGTTACAAAATTTTAAAAACAAATAGATAACTTTACAACTTGAGGAAATGTAAGGAAAAAATGAAAACCATTCAGGAGAAAGTGGAGGATGAGCGGGTACGTAAACTTCTGGCTGAGTGAAGCCACTCATATCCACCACAAGGACTAAGTGGAAAACAAGCAGAAGGATTATTTTCATTCACAGGGGATAGGCTGGAACAGGGAGAAAGGTATGTGCACTCCAAAAAAAAAAAGCAATTTTTTTTTTTTTGAAAAAGCAATAATGTTAGGCCATRGTTTTTGCCATTTATTTCTAAGGCTTTACTTATCAAAAAAGTAACATATTTTATTTTCTATTCTGCACAGTCTGCTCTAATTAAGCAATGAAGCCCGAGGTGTGGTATATGCCCAACATAGCACAAACCCCCAAGGTGCCTTATTGCTATTATAAACTGGTTACCAATATTATTAGATCAGTAAAAATAAATTATTTGTCATACCCGTGGTATGGGGTCTGATATAACACGGCTTTCAGCCAATCTGCATTCAGGGCTCGAACCACTCAGTTTATAATTCACAGTAAACTTTCCATCACAATATACATTGTGTCATTCAAGTGGTGGCATTGAATACTTCCCAAATGATGTAATTCAATGGCTTTAGTCTCATTCTAAAGCAAGAATTAAGAAAATAAAAACCTTATCTATTGAGTTTGTTGGCTAAAGCAGGTGTCGCTTTAGAACATTCCAACCTAAAAATACCTGTAGCACAACCGTTTCATCCCGAGGCCACTCCCACATTTTAAAATATGAGTAAAAGCTATACAGAAGAAATTACTGGGGGCAAACGTGTTTATTGACAATTAATGATATGTAATATCTCAAGCCTTTACTGGGACTGGCTGAACTGACTCAAGCATTTCCTACCTCTCTTCTCCCACCAGGAGGCGCTACTCTGAGGTTCAGGGCACTGTAGGCCTGGGCTTTACTCACTGCGTAGGAATTCCCCTGAACATGCCCCAGGTCAAACAACATTCCCTGTTAGCGCCCACCCCTCACATAGTACTAGGTCCTGATGCTCAAAATCAGAGATGAAGAAGCAGTGAGACATCCCACTCTCTCTGGTTACATTAGTCAATAAAGTAGACCAGGACCAGCTGCGATCTATCACATTGGTGTCGATGGGAGATCCACCCTGTTCAGCAGACTGAAACTGACAATTTTTTCCCCCAATGGTAAACAGCCTGAAGTGAATCATCTTCACAAAGCCACCACCTCTGCTCAGAATCACGTGATGAAGTCGAGACAAGAAAGCCATGAGGCATTTATCAAAAATAAAAAATATATATTTATGTTCGCAGATGTGATGTCACTGGAGAAGCACAATAATATATATATTTTTTACATTATGTGATTTCACTTGTGTCCCCGTCAGGACATCCCAGTCATATGTGAATTTCTGCCGCATTCAGAACACGGAGCATTCAAGACAACAGGGAACTCAAAAAGAAAAAAAGCTGATAGAATATTTTTTTTGCAACCGGTCATCCAACTCATAATTCTGCATCAGGAACTCTGGCCTCTTTCTAGAGCTGACTTTCCCAATTGGCAGATCACAGACATCAGGATTTGACATTGTTCCCCCACCAGAGTTCAGTTGTCTTGAAAGTCCCGCTTAGTTTTACACACCAACGTAGCCCAATTTAGTACATGAACAGACAGCCCTGCATGGACAGGAAGCCGCAGGGGAAATTAGCGTGACAGTTGTGGTTTCCTGTTAGGTTATGTTCCCTGTCAATCTAACATTGACTTGTCTGGTCAACATGCATGGTCATATGTGCACAGTATAGTGCGATATGTTCACTAAGCACAAGCTATGTACAAACACCTATGAGATACTTCTCATATTCAGAATAAAGACAAAAGATAGCCTCTACGAGTGAGAGCAACTTATCGCATGACAGTCAAACCCAGCAAATAAGAGAGCAAAGAGTGCATTTTAAAACCAGTAAAGTGAGATTAAGAGTTAATGAAGCAGATTAGTTGTAAAAAGTCATCCAGAACACAGGAGGGCAGTACAGACTAAAGGTATGACAGCTAAGACTCATACAGGACAAACATGCAGAAGTGAAACCTAGCAGCCATTCAGATCATAGGAGCAAAAAAACATTTGAACAGTAAGACAGAATTCAACTAACTGTACCCAGAGAGAGAGAGAATGTGTGACAGTTTTACAGTACCGTGTTTGTTTCTCAGATAAGTGAACCCTGACAAACTCACAAATTGGCTTCCGCCGGTGCTACCGCAATGCAGAGGACCGGTCGTTAAAATTGGTGTTAGATTTAATTGACTATATGGAACTAAAAATAAGTCATAAATTACAAATTTGCTAATGAACCTAGCTCAGTATGGTTGACCTGAGTATGCTCTACAGCTTAGAGTGAACTCCAGCTTCTCTTACCATAAGTTCACCTGAGCATACGGTCCTTGCGCCTGTTGCGTCAAAAGGGTGCAAATTTATCCGAAAAATAAACAAGAAAACAATGATAATGTAGTCCTCAAACAGACAGCAAAAACATACCACTGGTTTGTGAATAAGCAGTTTGGTCACAATCAACAATTTCAAAAGAGCAAATGTAAAACAAAAATGATACTAAAACCAAATGAAAGTAATAAACACCCCACTAAATAAAATGTTGAGCAACAGGGGCGTGACTGGCCAGTCATAGTGGGTGTGTCTGTCTTCCATGATGTGGAGCGAGCGCACAGGAGCGTTGACTGCACCCCTCATGACATGTTGGTGCTCTTTATGACATGTTGGAGGTGGAGAAGAGGCAGCTTTGGGGATGAGATGGGAAATACCAGCAGGATACTGCTGACCTGCAAAACTACCCAAAATCTAAAACTAACCCCGACCGTTACCAATTCTGAAAATAAAAGTGGGTTTGCAGGTCAGGAGTGTCCGTATAGCCTTTCCCGTGGGAGAAGGGTTGGGACAGACAGGCGTGGCTACGCAGTCTTTGTTATGTTCTCTCCCTCCTTGGAGGTCCAAAGCTCCTTGTGCTGCTTGCGGCCAAAGCCCTCATCATAGTTGCCTTTGCTCTTGAAGAGCTGCTGGAAGTGCGGCTTGCAGTAGAAATCACCCGAAAGGGCAGCAAATGTGCCCAGGCTGCAGGGAGGGAGGGGCAGAATATAAACAAAAGAACAACACAGTCTGATATGGAGTGAGTGAGTGAGAGAGTCTCACCTGAGTTTGGTGTTGCAGTGTTTGCAGCAGAAACAGGCCGAGTGRAATATCAGGTTGTTAGCCACCAATCTCTCCATGGGGTAGACGGTCTTCTCACATGACGARCACACCTCCCTCGGTGTCTTGAAGCTGAAGGACTACGCACATGAACAAAAACCACACCGTTACTATGGCTTCAAACATGTGTTTCAATGGATAAATGCAGCATCATCTCAACTTGCTCAGTTGTCGATAACCAATCTCTCGAATGGAGTTGCTGTTGAGTGTATGTGAAAACATATACTGGTATATAAACTGGGGTCCCATTATGCATGACGTTTAAATGACATCTGAGTAAAGGTCAGTAGGGTGAGACGCACTGGGCCAGACGGACAGGTAATGGAGAAGGATAGTGATTAAAAGATAATGTCCTACTGGGTTGAAACCGGGACAAAGGAGGGGGGGGGTGATAATGGAGGTATATTTACTTTGGAGCGCTGGACAGGTTTATCTTCAGGGGCATTTCTGTTGTCCTGGAATAAAAATGAGTAAACCTCAGTACTTTCCTATTTAGTGTTATTACAACAGAAGTGTGAGCATTCAGGATTTCCCCTGTTATATTGACAATACCGTGTCCATAATATCCTTCTTTCATCTCAGTAGTTTCCCCACTCCCGCTCTCTCCCTCCCTCCCGGCAGCTCCATCTGTCAGTGTACTGTACTCCCCAGAGGGCAGGTCAGCTACCTTCTGTCTGGACATGTGAGTAGGTACACTGAACACACATAGGGTAGCACAACCATTTCAAATATTAACCCCAAGCGTGATGTTACGGACATTCTTAGGATGCTCTCGACTTGCACAAAGCACAGCGGTTTAAGAAAGCAACAAATGCCAGTGTTACACTAAATCACTAAGCTGGAATTCTGATGTACAACTTCGAGTCAATAAAAAAACATTTGTTCACAACCTTACAACAGTTCAGTGTGAGAGCTTGGCCTTAACAGAGAGCACCATTCAGGTCTATTGAACTAAAGGCCTTATGTAATGGAGGCCTGTCTCATGTCTCTACTCGTGGCTCCAAAGCCCTACGCTCTGACACAAACATCCATGGACTTCCTGCTTCAACTTGACTCTACAGAGAGACCCTGAACACTCATTCCTATCCATGACAACTGCATTATACCGTACACAAACAAGTTACTTTCAAAATACACAAACATGAACTCCTAGACCCTACTGTTGGCACTGACTCCCTGTCAAAACCCATGAGGGCAGGATAGGTATCATATTGTCTGCCATATTGCTAACAGATGTTGACCTAGCAGATCATTGTGGAGTGGCTTAGAGTTGGTTTGAAACTAGGTCACAAAAGTCTRAACGTCCACAGGACAGACAWGGGTCAAGCAATTGGYCWMAGCKGTCACACCTGGCTCCCAACACGCCYGGTGAAGAACTATACTTCAAAACTATGTGACCGACAGGCTTCAGCAATTTCTCCACATTGACGTCCACGCCCTGAAGCTGGACTAGCAGGTCAATTAGCAGACAGACACACAGACACACGCATTTAGGCAGACGCACTGAAAAGGCTGTGTCCGCTTGTGTGCAGGCCAGACTGCTCTCTGGGAAAGTCCACTGCAGACATCTAAACCCTGACTGTTATGTAAGGAGATTGGTGGTAGTAGTCAGAAGGTTACTCCTCATTTGACAGACAACTGTGCGCCGCCACATTCTCGCCACAGCCCTTTCATGAAGCCTGTGCAGCAGAAAGGGACATTTCGGCTACATTCACACACATTGAAGGGGAGAGGACACAGAGCACTGATCCACAGGGAAATGGGTTGTTCACTACAAATCCAGCTCCTCATTGGTCTGCTCAATTAGAAYRCGTTGGAACGGCCCGAAAAACTCCATTAAACTGAAATAATGTTGAGCCGTTACAAGCGGTTGAGTGTGAAACCCATCAGCCACTGATTCAATCATGTTGCACTTCACAACTGGCAGCCATTAGGGTCAAAGAAGAGCTCCCCAAAAGCCCTTACACATCACCTAGCATGTGCACAGATACAGTTACCACAGAGACTTTGGGAATCCAATTGGTAGTATTAAATTGAAATGATCAAATGAGTCATTTTTGCATTGGCGTAACTGTCGCCCACTCACTACTGAACCCTGATGTGAAAATCATGTCAGATATCTTTAAACTGAATGACTGAGGAAGCTGGGGTGTTGCCCTAGTTTGTGAGAACGGAATGTCTGATGGAGGGACTGCAACTTCCTGTAGATGCAATCACCATCCGGACCATCTTCCTCCTCACCAAGTCTCCTTCATTCTCATATTTGGGTAGGGTACAGGGTGCACTGCTTGGTTGGCTGCATGGTAAACTAACTTCCTGTTGCAACAAGAGAGCAACCATGAGTAACACTCAACAGGAGCCTCATATGTCATAAGATAAATAAACTGCTTCAAAAAGGCAATGGTTTCCTGTTTTAGCACAGCATGCAACATACAGTACCTTACAGAAAAGTTAATCACCAATTCAGGCTGCACAAGATAAAACTGAAGCCCAGAATCGCCATAGCCACTAAAAGATAATGAAAACAAGAATAGATTCCATGGCAGGCAGGCAGTCAGTCCTGGAAGGCTTCTACATGGCTGGTGCCATCTGTCTTCTTTTGCCTTATTTGTACATGAAGACACGCCACTGACTGCCGACCAAAAACTGACGTTGTGGCAGGAAGTAGTGATGACACAGACTTTAAGAGTCCCTGTGGGGAGCCTGCTACAGCTAACTGCCCCCYACTGGGCTTAGAGCATAGGCTGATTACAGCAGATAACTACCACAGGGAATGATGTGTGCACAGACCAAACCTCTCCTTAAATGGTGAGAAGGACAATATGAACATTGTGGTGTGCCAACCGTGCACACAACTAAAGGTGCTCAAAAACAGTAAGCTAGATGCAGGCTGCCCATTAGATTAACACATGGCAATTCAATTACAATTTGGTGTACCCATTTAGATTAGTTTGAAGTTGGATCCACTTACGAAAGAGAGAAAAATGCACTTCACCGATTTTGCTAGATCAGCCTCCCACCTTTAACAACATTAATATTCAGTCTCTTACCTGTCATTTATTCACACTAAGCCGGAAGAGAGACACTGCATCTCTGTTTGAGTTTCAGGTAGGCTACACTTCATGTATGTGAGATTCTTCCATGCAGCCATTTGAAGAGTTAGGCCCTGCTGTGCTACACCCACAGTCAGATCAGGTTGAGACTCTCCCTCTCTGATGAGGAGCTCCTAATCTCATTACAATGACAAATCCCATTGCCTGTTCCCCTGGAGCTCAGACCACCCCAACAATGGCAGGGGGTCTGGGGGTGACTGTCTGTTCAGGCCCAGGGAAACCACACTGGGGCTAGCTCTTCCCTAATAAAAGTATTGAGGGAAGGGTTGGGAGCATCAAGTGCGTGCTTGCACGGGAAAGCATCGTCTATGAATTCCATTTACAACTTTGAAACGGTCAGCGTTAGAAAGCATAAACCAGACCTCTGTCCAATATTTGCGTATGTTTATACAGAGATAACTAGCCTAAATCTGCCCCTTTTAGAAAGGTTACAGCTACAGTCAGGAATATTAACAGTCATGGGACATCAATGTTTCCATCTAGAGTAGAAAGGCTAAGGGACTTGGTGCTGGTAAGTTTCCTTAACTTTTCACCCCAGGCTGTGTGACACACACGGAGCGAGAGATCACCCAGTGTTCTTACGATAACGTACACATAGTAGTGAAACTGGCCCTAGATGTTGAAATTAGTCAGTGGCCATTAATTTCAGTTAGTCTCTCAGCGCATCTTATTTTTAGAAGGCTGACCTGCACCCCTTGATGAGACCGAGGGATGGAAAATAAACAGTAAAAATGCACTACGACTACACCAGCTTGTTAAAGGGCCACCCATTCTGAATGTTATATTCAGAATGGGTGAACGGCGCTATGAAAAAGTATGGCAGATGTTATACATCCCCCAACCAGTTGTTTTTTTTGTTCGCTTGTTAGCTTTTCTCTTCTTCTTTTTTTTAACTTAAAATAAATAAATAAATATATATATTTTGTACATAATTTTCCCACTAGTCTCTTATGACCGAAAAGAACTGGACATCAGGACCGCGATTACTCAGCATGGACAGGGAGAATCCTTTTTTCCTTTAACGAGTCTGACAAGCCCGACGCGAACAATATACTGCTTTCTCGGGAACAGGCCCAGATCCCCGTGATTTGCGGCCAAAGGGCGGACTGCCTTCTGAGAATTTGTAGGCGATCGAATAAACCCCCACTTACCGTCAAAAATGAACAAGAAAAATGCTCACCCAGAGGCGGCGCTCCTAGTAGCCGGGGACTTTAATGCAGGGAAACTTAAATCCGTCTTACCAAATTTCTATCAGCATGTTAAATGTACAACCAGAGGGAAAAAAATTCAGAAAGCAGGAAGCACCAGTGACTAGATCAAAAAAAGTGGTCAGATGAAGCAGATGCTAAGCTACAGGACTGTTTTGCTAGCACAGACTGGAATATGTTCCGGGATTCCTCCAATGGCATTGAGGAGTACACTACATAAGTCAATGGCTTCATCAATAAGTACATCAATGACGTCGTCCCCACAGTGACCGTACGTACATACCCCAATCTGAAGCCATGGATTACAGGCAACATCCGCACTGAGCTAAAGCTGCCACTTTCAAGGAGTGGGACTCTAACACAGGAAGCTTATATGAAATCCTGCTATGCCCTCCGACGAACCATCAAACAGGCAAAGCGTCAATACAGGACTAAGATTGAATCGTAGTACACCGGCTCTGACCCTCGTCAGATGTGGCAGGGCTTTCAAACCATTACAGACTACAAAGGGAAGCACAGTCGAGAGCTGCCCAGTGACACGAGCTAAACTACTTTATGCTCGCTGCGAGGCAAATGGCACTGAAACATGCATGAGATGACTGTGTGATCATGCTCTCCGCAGCTGATGTGAGTAAGACCTTTAAACAGGTCAACATTCACAAGGCCAGACAGATTACCAGGATGTGTACTGCGAGCATGCGCTGACCAACTGGCAAGTGTCTTCACTGACATTTTCAACCTCTCCCTGTCCGAGTCTGTAATACCAACATGTTTTAAGCAGGCCACCATAGTGCCTGTGCCCAAGAACACCAAGGTAACTTGCTGAAATGACTACCGACCCGTAGCACTCACGTCTGTAGCCATGAAGTGCTTTGAAAGGCTGGTCATGGCTCACAACACCATTATCCCAGAAACCCTAGACCCACACCAATTTGCATACTGGCCCAACAGATGGCGCAATCTTTATTGCACTCCACACTGCCCTTTCCCACCTGGACAAAAGGAAAACCTATGTGAGAAGGGTATTCATTGACTACAGCTCAGCGTTCAATACCATAGTGCCCTCAAAGCTCATCAATAAGCTAAGGACCCTGGGACCAAACAACTTCCTTTTGCTTCTGGATCCTGGACTTCCTGACGGGCCGCCCCCAGGTAATAAGGGTAGGTAACAACACATCCGCCAAGCTGATACTCAACACAGGGGCCCCTCAGGGGTGCGTGCTCAGTCCCCTCCTGTACTCCCTGTTCACTCATGACTGCGTGGTCAGGCACGACTCCAACGCCACCATTAAATTTGCCGATGACCCAACAATGGTAGGCCTGATCACTGACAACGACGAGACAGCCTATAGGGAGAAGGTCAGAGACCTGGCCGTATGGTGCCAGGACAACAACCTCTCCCTCAACGTGATCAAGACAAAGGAGATGATTGTGGACTACAGGAAAAGGAGAACCGAGCACACCCCCGTTCTCATCGACTGGGCTGCAGTTTAGCAGGTAGAGAGCTTCAAGTTCCTTGGTGTCCACATCACCAACAAACTAACATGGTCCAAGCACACCAAGACAGTCGTGCCCTCTTCACAACAAAACCTATTCCCCCTCAGAAGACTGAAAAGATTTGGCACGGGTCGTCAAAAGGTTCTACAGCTACACCATCGAGAGCATCCTGACTGGTTGCATCACTGCCTGGTATGGCAACTGCTCGGTCTATGACTGCAAGGCACTACAGAGGGTAGTGTGTATGGCCCAGTACATCCCCGGGGCGAAGCTTCCTGCCATTCAGGACCTCTATACCAGGCGGTGTCAGTGTGTCAGAGGAAGGCCCTAAAAATGGTCAAAGAGTCCAGCCACCCATGTCATAGACTGTTCTCTCTGCTACTGCACAGCATGCGGTACCGGAGTGCCAGGTCTAGGTCCAAGAGGCTTCTAAACAGCTTCTACCCCTAAGTCATTAGACTCCTGAACACCTAATCAAATGGCTACCCAGACTACTTGCATTGCCCCCCCTCTTTTACACCGCTGCTACTCTCTGTTGTTATCTTCTATGCATAGTCACTTTACTAGCTCTACCAACATGTACATATTACCTCAACTAACCGGTACCTCCCCTGTATATAGTCTCGCTATTGTTATTTTACTGCTGCTCTTTAATTACTTGTTAGTTGTATTTCTTATCTGTATTTAATTTGTTTAATTTAAACCGCACTGTTGGTTAGGGGCTCGTAAGTAAGCATTTCACTGTTAGGTCTCACTTGTTGTATTCAGCGCGTGTGACAAATACAATTTGATATTTGTGATCCGAGTGATGTTCTATCGATTCCCTGGGTCATTTCATGTTTTCATATGCATCCGAGTTGATGGCGTTCAAGCAGGCAGAAATCCGTCTGGTATGACGTAGCAGTGATAAARTCTCTCTCACTACACTGGAAATGAATAGGAATACGACCTTTAGATTACAAAATTCAGGAGGATGTCTTCTCTCAAATGAGCCATTCGTGCCAATTCATTTTTTTTTTGTGGAGCCAAAAAGACTCCCGGTCACTCCATGAAGGAGAGCGCTCCTTGTCCCGGAATCGCACACGTGGCCCATTGACGTCGCATGGACAACTTTTGCACTGTATATCTACTTTTGTGAATGTCAGTCTCCACTCTGAGGCACATCGATCTGCAGGATGAACATGGTGAGATTGTAAACTCCTAAATTGATAGTGCAGTATGTTAAGGCGATTTCACAGCTAACTAGCTAGAGATGGATGGTACTGGGGTGAGAAGGGAAAGTCAGCGGACGTTTCTGGTCAGAGGTGGAACAAGGCCACCATGTCCAATGAACAAGCCTCAGCTAACAAATAAGTGAAGCAGTATCGAGGCTGRAAAAACCACTAAATTAGCAAGTTTCTTTCCGACCTCTGTCAGTTGAAAAGTCTTTCTTCACTTGCACACGTCAGGGGAGGCCATTTCCTGTGAGGCTGCGGTGAGAGAGGTTGTCCTTATACGACTAGTGACAGAGAGCCTCAAAGCCATAATCACGGATGTGAAACCTGTCTAGGGAGGTAACAGCTGAGACTGAAAAACAGGGGTCACGATTGTCTAAGGAAAACCTCTGAATAACATCTACTCAGCTTTCACACATTCCCACTGGCATAACCAAACATTTTACGGACATCCCGTCTCAAAAAGGTGAACGAGAAATGTTTAATCTGAGATTTGAACCCACAACCTTTGGCTCAAAGTCAGCTTTTAAAAAATATTGTGCTCTATTGACTTTAGCATGTAGGGACCCAGCGAGAAGCCGCTGATCATGCATTTAATGAAGTCACTCAAAAAACAGCCCTCAGCGTCAAACCTCAGACCTGATACGACATATCGCACAGAGAAGAGAAAGTT
This sequence comes from Salvelinus sp. IW2-2015, assembly GCF_002910315.2. Classification (NCBI taxonomy): domain Eukaryota; kingdom Metazoa; phylum Chordata; class Actinopteri; order Salmoniformes; family Salmonidae; genus Salvelinus; species Salvelinus sp. IW2-2015. Next base: position 12,044 of record NW_019947507.1, read on the forward strand.
GTGCAACCAAAGCCTGTGGAGGGACAGGAATTCAGGAAGACGGGTCCCATCGCGTTGACCAAAACACATGCAAATCTGAAGTCTGCCATTTCATTGGAATTTCACAAAACATGGGAGATTTTACAACTAAAGCGCAAGATACCTTCTGCCCCCTTTGCCTGTTGTGTCAGGCTGTGTGACAGCAGAGGCAGAAGACAAAAGCGTGAACTTTTAAGCCTACGCATCCCAAGATATGAAAAGTGGGTGGTGTGTGATGCAGTAGGCATTCCTCAGTAAACCAGGTTGCCCACAGTATATACTGCACATGTAGACACTTTGCTGCTGTCATTCTCACGTGAGGCGAGGTTGCTGTGGAAATTTCTGAATTTTTTACTGGGCAGTGTGTACAGTTTGTCCTTGGGTCCTCCCAATGTGACTGCAATTGCTTGGTACTAGGTTGTAAGAACAGCCAATAGGAAGGTTATCTAACCGATGGAAACGTATAAACGTCTGTTCAGTGTGCATCTAAAAAAAAAAAAGTGTTATTCACAACAAGCAACKATACAATAGAGCAGGTTTAAACACAATGAACCGTTAGTGCCATTTAGGAAGTTTGTTCAAGAGGCTTCCATGTCACAATAATAAAGACAGGAGCGGAAAAGTTTGGGGCGGAAACGGTTGGGATAAATCCCATAATGCTGTGTGAATGAAGTCTTACATCCCTCCAGGGCATTAAAAACAATGATTGGCTTATTTCAGACATGTTTATTTCCCCGACTATGGTTCATTGCTAGTTAACTATATTTGGGACTACTACCCAAGTGCGCTAAATGCGCTAAGTGCGCTAATGACTGAATCAAATGTTTCAAAAAACATTAATTTTTAAAAACGCAATCTACAAGGGAATGGCATTTGTCATTATGCCATGTTTTAGTTTATCTAATGTCAGGCTATTGTTCAATGATACCCCGACTCAAAGACTGAGGTATCAAAAACTATGAATAATTTAAAAAGCGCCCTTAGGCTAGCTAAAATGGCCATAACCAACTGGGCAGCTTTGGCTACCTACCTTTACTCATTCATAGTCCTCTTCTATCTAGCACACAACTGCTGGATGCATCTCCCATTCACACCCTCCATTGATCTGCACCTAAAACATACAGCACCTGACCGTTCTCTTTTTGCACTCCTTGTCCAATGACTGTAGTAAGGTACTGTCAGCTACACCATCCCAACAGACCGTCTCTGACGTCTGTAAAAAAAAATCTGACACCATGAGGACCCGCCAGCTATGGAGGAAAGCTCAATGAAGTGCATTTGGAGCTGTAAACTCAAAAGAAAGTGTAAACATTTCCCATAGTTGTGTAAAGGAAGCACTATATGGTCACTTAAATTGGACCTGCATGTAATGTAATGAACATATTTTACATTGTGACCAAAGCCTCCCCTCCGCTCTGACAGACAGAGGCCGTATGTGCCTTTTGACGAATCATTGGGCAATGGTGCATATGGCTGTACAATGGAAATATTTCAAGCAAACTGCAGGTGCAATTCTCAATGCAGCCTAGGTGTGAATACAAGTAAACAGTCTTGGCACGTTCAACGTAGACAGTGAAACCAGCTTCTCTCCGCGCAGTAGTCAATCACTCAGAACAAACGTCGTCTCACCACAGAAGTTTGCCCCACAAATCCGCCAGCATTGACGTAAATCTGTCTTCAAACCATGCGTCAATCCTCCGCAAACACTGGGCCAAAATTACAGACAGCACATCTACAGATCCCCAGTCTGTACCCACAAAGTGGCGGTAAACGAAAATTATCACATGCCAAGGCAGTAATTACGGAGATCGGCGTCTTGATTTGATAGAGAGCTGGTCTGGCAAGACCGCAGATAGCGCTGTAAATGTGTTCTCCAAGGTCTCAACTTGGAGAACATTATGCGGGAATGGACGAGAAGACCATTTGAAACAGGTACTTTACCCACTCTGCTAGTGCTGGGCCATGCTGCTACTGTCATGAGCTCGCAGGGAGCCAGATAATTCACAGGGGTGTTACAATAAATCAATACATGATATAATTGATGCATTTCTAGGCTAATACCGTTCACCATGACACAGCGTTGGCTTGCAATGATGCGGTCGGCTCATTGCTTTCCAGTTCTAACAACCGCCTTGCGCCTACCACACCAGAATCCCTTCCAGAGCCTTTTATGTAACAGGGAGAGACGCCAGGTTCTGTGCACCAAATAATGGCTGGCATGATTAGGTAATAACAGTACGTAGACATTAAGATTGTCATCAGCCAGCCAGAGAGCGCTTCTGAAGCCAAACTGGGTGATGTATATGTATATGATTGGCAGGCGTAAACTTAATAAATGGTCAAAGTAAAAACATTTATACTATGCACAGCCACAATCTATTGAGAAAACCAACAAAGTCGATCGACAGTGCACATTTCCTTCTGATTCTACATCAGAATGATCAAACTAAAGTTAAACAAGTGCACTTTTACCTAAAACACAGACAATAGGACTGTTTAAAGCTTCACTTAAGGCAAAACATAAAACAAAGCCTCAACCAGTGAAAATAGTGTTCCGCTATTGCGCTAGCTCGCAAACTAACGTAACCAGTAAATATGTATCGTTCGAGATGAGCTCATTTTGAGTGAAATGCTGGGTAGCTGCACAATGCCGTACATAATGCCGGATTGATTAATTAGCGTGCAACAAAAAAATTATCAGAGATGGCAAGTTGGCACAGTGCAATAAAATAGCGTTACATTGCACGTTGTTGCACAATTTAAAAACAGAACAGAGGGGTAAACATGAGTCATTCCACCAAAAAACGGAATGGGTGGCTAGCAACCTTGGTAGCTAGCGAGTTAGCATCGAGTGGACATCACCTCATCACAAAAGGAGAGGGAGGGGGAAGAGAGGGTATGCTGTCGCTAGCTAGCCATCTCTGTACAATAAACGCGATAAATAGGCGAGAAGCACTTACCATCTGTGTACTTTTGTCAACGTTTAAATAGAAAGACAATTTGGTGATCAATAGGCTGTGGTCGATTGCTTTCTCATTCGTTTCCCCGATTTCTGCTGTCAGGATTCTTCCTACAGACCCGGCGAGTTACCTCAGCTTGGCTCCCCTGCTCTTGTTCTTCAAGAGTCGTTTTTTTTTGTTCTTTATATTAGCAGGATGTTGCACGCTATTGGTTCCAGTATTGGTTCCCCCCCTCCACCCGGCTCTCTTACCACCTCCCTCTACTGTAACGGTAATTCTTAAGAAAAAGGATTCAAAAAAAGATTAACAGTGTAAATCAGTCTTAGGTTTAAAAAAAATTAAAATAAAAAATACATGAATATGCATACATCACAACTAATTGTCATCCCTTTTGCTGACAGGGTTAAAAAAACACCTTTCGACTCTTTAAAAAAAAAATAAACAAATCAATACAAGTAGTACATGGGGGAAACACCTTTCGACTCTCATCTACACATAGTCTGACTGCACTGCCACTAATGTTTTGTGTGCTGCAGATGACAAAGAACCCAAAGTGCACTGTACATGTAACAAGTCTCAGCACATTTCTGTCCAAAGTCCAGTGACTGAGGTTTATGTCTGGGTAGGTAGGTATGAACCACTCTTTGGCCTGTGGTCCTACATAGAACAAGTTCCACATTTAAGAGGCTGAGAAATCCTGCCGAATTGAAATAATTTGTAACAGCTCGAAGAATAGTACCCTCAACCCTTAATTCCTGCTCAGTTTAACTAACATTCACAGCACGTCTGTTATGCCCAGTCTTGCCAACAGTTGGCTTTGTGATGGGAACCTGTGTTTAAATATGACATACATGCAAAAGTTGAGCATGATAATAGTAGCGCTTAAAATACCATGAAAGCAATTGGTTGTGTATGGTAATAAAAAAAAGACTRAAGAGTTAAGTGTGAAATGGCTGTGTCGTTTTCTGCTGACGTCTTCATTAACTGTTAGGTCCATGTAAGTGCATTTTGTGTGGAGTCAAGGGTGACCCAGAGTCCAGTTATTGAAAACAGATGTTGAGAGGCCTTCAYCACACTAGAAGTAGAAGGRWGTGTGGGTCTAAGTGGGGGATGGTGTATAGRCTATTCTGTACYGAGAGAAAAGKGTTGGRGTTGTTACTCTTGAGACTGGAAAACACCTACCATCTAGTGGGGGGTTATTGTGATTGCATTATGGTTGTTGTTGGTGGTGTGGGATCATTTACAATGTTTTATACCAGAGCCCAGTGGCCTGTACACACATTACTTTCAGTATCAGACATACTGTACGCTCTAACTAACTGTTTTTGAGGAGACTCAAGTCTGAAGACCCTGCAGGTCTATGGCAATACCTGCAATAGTATTGCACGTAACACATTGATGTTGGCTCGATGAGTATCAGATAGATTGTATGTAAGGTGTTGTGTGGCTGCATTAAGAAAGAGTTACTGGTACGATGAAAATAAAAACTGGTACTTTACGCATAAGGTCTTTGTAAACAAACATGAATGTCACTTAGTAAAAGCAGAAGCAGCCCGTGTCCACCACCTTTTTCCTGTCATCCATCCAGCTAGTTTTTCACCCTGTATTTGAATACTGAGTATTGGTATTAGTGCACCATTGACTATAACTTACATACAATCTTCAGAAAGCACAGCAGTGGGGTGTTTAGTTACTTCAGTGAGGAGTCTGTCACCAAGGGTTTTGCTGGAGCCATCCAGTGCAGTGAATGACTCACTACATAATCTGGTAGAATTTGCAATCAGAAGAGCCACGGCTCTTACCTCTGTCTCCCTGAACCACACTGATGAGTCCACCAGAATATCTTTGGCCAACTTCTCAATCTCACGGAGCTGAACAAAAGAGCTGAAAGGACAAGAGTGACATTTAGGTTCATAGGATGGGGTTGTCTTTTCTAAATGCAAAATAAAAGGACGGGTGGGAGGTAAAGCCATGGGTAGCTCTGCAAAGCTTATCGACATGGGCACTAAATTAAATCCACTTGAACAAAAGGGTTTAGATGCTACAATGCTATTCGATTAGCAACCGAGTAAAGTGCAAAAGTATGCACAGCAATAGGTTAAATCAGGGGTTCTTAAACTTTTTGGGGCCATGGACCCCTTTATATTAGCAAATTCATCAGGGATCCCCACAATCTGAACACAACTCTAGTGAGATGGCAACAGCATACAAGGAGTTTTACTATGACTTCGGGCAGTGAATGGCCAGACAACGCATGTCTCAGGCACATGGAAGGAAGATTTGAAAGGCCCATCTCTTGGCATCGGAGAGAACATTTAGCAGTTTAAGCTGATATCCTGAAATTCTACAGATTGTCATGTGGCAAAGAGATTTTGTTGTTGTTGCAGTTTTAAAGCTAATATCCTACAAGAGAGAAAACTTAGCAGTTCAAAATTACAGTGCATTAATGTAAAAAAAAATGGGAGGAGGGGGAATACAAGTATTGAGTTGAAAAATGTATAATTGGTGGAAAACTGTGGATACCAATATTCCTGTGAGCCTCCCAGGCCCATGTTGCCCAGGGTTAAGAACATACATTGTAAATGAATAATATAAACATTGTATTACACCCTCTAAATTTATTCAGTGGATCCCTTGGCCAAAATTAGTTTAATCTGTTAGTAATATTCATAAAAAAATTAAGTACATTTTTGATATACACTGAACAAAACTATAAACACAACATGCAACAATTTCAAAGATTATACTGAGTTACAGTTCATATAAGGATATAAGATAATAGAAATACATTAATTAGGCCCTAATCTATGGATTTCACATAACTGGAAATCCATAGATTGTCCGTAGTTTATGCCTGCCCATACCATAACCACACCACCACTATGGGGCACTCTGTTCACAACGCTGACATCACCAAACCGCTCACCCACACAACGCCAAACACACTGTCTAGCATCTGCCCGGTACAGTTGAAACCGTGATTCATCCTTGAAGAGCACACTTCTTTGACGAAAAGATTATGATCATTAGACTCCTCTTTAAATCTGCGTATTTCTCCAAAGCTCAGTTGTCCTGAGTCTGCACAACACTCCCAGGACCTATGATCAAGAGAGACACTCAAGTTTTTTAATACTATATCTCTTGACACATTGATGAAAATAGTCTTGGCCTCTAAACCTTAAAGCTGCATACTGGACCCTATTCCAACTAAACTACTGAAAGAGCTGCTTCCTTTGCTTGGCCCTCCTATGTTGAATATAATAAGCGGCTCCCTATCCACCGGATATGTACCAAACTCACTAAAAGTGGCCGTAATAAAGCCTCTCTTGAAAAAGCCAAACCTTGACCCAGAAAATATAAAAAA
>NW_019947507.1:18988-21610 GCF_002910315.2 Salvelinus sp. IW2-2015
AGGGCTGATTTCAAGGTTTTACTGCTAACCTACAAAGCATTACATGGGCTTGCTCCTACCTACCTTTACGATTTGGTCCTGCCGCACATACCTACACGTACGCTACGGTCACAAGACGCAGGCCTCCTTACTGTCCCTAGAATTTCTAAGCAAACAGCTGAAGGCAGGGCTTTCAGGGCTTTCCTATAGAGCTCCAATTTTATGGAATAGTCTGCCTATCCTTGTCAGAGACGCAGACTCTGTCTTGACCTTTAAGTCTTTATTTTAGACTCCTCTCTTCAGTAGGTCCTATGATTGAGTGTAGTCTGGCCCAGGGTTGCGAAGGTGAACGGAAAGGCACTGGAGCGATGAACCACCCTTGCCGTCTCTGCCTGGCCGGTTCCCATCTCTCCACTGGGATTCTCTGCCTCTAACCCTATTATGGTGGCTGCATCACTGGCTTACTGGTACTCTTCCATGCATCACTTGAGTGGGTTGAGTCATTGACGTGATCTTCCTGTCTGGGTTGGCGCCCCACTCGGGTTTGTGCCGTGGGTAAGATCTTTGTGGGCTATACTCGGCCTCGTCTCAGGATGGTAAGTTGGTGGTTGAAGATATCTCTCTAATGGTGTGGGGGCTGTGCTTTGGCAAAGTGGGTGGGGTTATATCCTGCCTTTTTGGCCCTGTCTGGGGGTATCATCGGACAGGGCCAAGGTGTCTCCCGACCCCTACTGTCTCAGCCTCCAGTATTTATGCTGCAATAGTTTGTGTCGGGGGGCTAAGGTCAGTCTGTTATATCTGGAGTATTTCTCCTGTCTCATCCGGTGTCCTGTGTGAATTTAAGTATGCTCCCTCTAATGCTCTCGCTCTCTCTTCTCGTTTGAGAGAATTTGGCAATACATCCAACCGGCCTTACAACGGCAGACCACGTGTATGACATTATGTGGGTGAGCAGTTTGCTGATGTCAACATTGTCAACAGAGTACCCCATGGCGGCGGTGCGGTTGTGGTTTGGGAAGGCATAACGAACACAATTGCATTTTATTGATGGCAATTTGAATGACAATCCTGAGGCCCATTGTTGTGCCATTCATCCGCCGCCATCACCTCATGTTTCAGCATGATAATACACGGCCCCATGTCGCAAGGATCTGTACACAATTCCTGGAAGCTTAAAATGTCCCAGTTCTTCCACGGCCTGCATACTCACAGACATGTTGCCCATTGAGCATGTTTGGGATGCTCTGGATCAACCTGTATACTTTGGACGGTATCAATACACAGCAGTCACTGCAAAGATACAGGTGTCCTTCCCAATCAGTTGCCTGAGAGGAAGGAAACAGCTCAAAGATTTCACCATGAGGCCAACAGTGACTATAAAACAGTTACAGAGTACATTGGGTTTGATAGAAGAAACTAAAGATGGATCAACAACATTGTAGTTTCTCCACAATACTAACCCTAATTGACAGTTTAGAGAAGGAAGCCTGTAGAGAATAAAACAATATTCCAAAACATGCATCCTGTTTGCAACAAGGCACTAAAGTAATACAGCAAAAAAAAAGTGGCAAACTAATTAACTTTGTTTTGAATACAAAGTGTTATGTTTGAGGAAAATCCAATACTTTAGCAAGTACCACGCCATATGTTCAAGCATAGTGGTGGCTGCATCATCGTATGGGTATGCTTGTCATCGTGAGGATCGGACCCTTTTTTTACATTCTCACCTAAAATTACATACCCAAATCTAACTGCCTGTAGCTCAGGACCTGAAGTAAGGATATGCATATTCTTGATACCATTTGAAAGGAAACACTGAAGTTTGGAAATGTTAAATTAATGTAGGAGAATATAACACATTAGATCTGGTAAAAGATAATACAAAGAAAAAACATGTTACATTTTTTTTTTTAACCATCATCTTTGAAATGCAAGAGAAAGGCCATAATGTATTATTCCAGTCCAGGCGCAATTTAGATTTTGGACAGTAGTTGGCAGCAGTATATGTGCAAAGTTTTTGACTGATCCAATGAACTATTGTATTTATTTTCAAAATGTTGTATCAAGACTGCCCAAATGTGCCTAATTGTTTTTTTAATACATTTTCAAGTTCAGAACTGTGCACGCTCCTCAAACAATAGTATGTTATTATTTCACTGTAATAGCTACTGTAAATTGGACAGTGCAGTTAGATTAACAATAATTTAAGCTTTCTGCCAATATCAGATATGTCTACGTCCTGGGAAATTCTCTTGTTACTTACAACCTCATGCTAATCACATTAGCCTACGTTAGCTCAACTGTCCCGCAGACGGGACACCAATCCTTTATGACTGAGCTAAGCACAGGCAAAATCCTAGAGGAAAATCTGGTTCAGTCTGCGTTCCACAAGACCCTGGGAGATGAATTCACCTTTCAGCAGGACAATAATCTAAAAACAAGGCCAAATCTACACTGGAGTTGCTTACCAATAAGACAGTGACTGTTCCAGAGTGGCCGAGCTAAAGTTTTGACTTAAATCTACTTGAAAATCTATGGCAAGACCTGAAAACCAATTTGACAGAGCTCGAAGAATTTTGAAGAGAATATAGGTAAATGTTGCACAATCCAGGTGTAGAAAGCTCTTAGAGACTTACCCAGAAA
>NW_019947508.1:0-21598 GCF_002910315.2 Salvelinus sp. IW2-2015
TCACATCCTTCTCGCAGCTATACGGGACATTCCCAATTATTTGCTTCCTTTTTGCTCTTGACAGCACTCGTCAAAAACTGTGCCCTTATATAACGGCACATGTTTGCCTTTTCCAAATCATGTTCCAATCATTATAACCACAGGTGACTCCATTCAATGTAGAACAATCTCAAGGTTGAATCAATAGAAACAGGATTGCCACCGGAACTCAGATTTCGAGCTCTCAAAGCAAAGGTCTTAAATACTTATCTAAATAAGGTAATTTGATGTTTTTATTTTCTAAAACTGTTTTCAGTTTTTCATTATTATTGTGGTGTAGAAATTAATGAGTACATTTATTCATTTAATTCCATTTTGATAAGGCATTAAGTACAATTGAAGGGAAGGGGCTTTGTACGTTTTCCGAATGCCTAATACAATGGTATAGCTATAGTCTACAATTAACCTAAATATGGGCAGGTATAGTTTAGACAGGACGTTACTGATTTAAGCCTCATGACTTTGGCAGTTTGTCCACATTTGAGAGACATTTATTTTTCAATTGCTGGCTGTTTATTTTTCAACTAAAAATGTTAAACCGCAACCGAGTCTATACGTAAATGTCATTGTTGAGCCAACAGTTCATGAAAACGCCTCAAAAATAATAAGACAACCGTCGAATAGTTCATCATCTAATACCCACCATGCAAAGAAAGAACTTAATAAAGGTCGACTTGAAGCACTTATATGCTAACTGAAAACCTATAATAACTGTATGATTGGTCTCCAATTGATTTAACTCCTTGTATCCCTAGCTCTGGTTCTCTGATGAGGACAACGAGTTCTCTGACGTACCCGGTTACAATGTACCTAAACCAAAACACAAAAAAAAACCACAAACAACCCCACCCAAACCGCACTTCAACCATCTCACGTTCTCTCTTACGAACCACAAGACCATTAATCCCGTCCAGCAGACACAACCAGGCAGCCACTCCCAAGGAAGCAGGAATATCACAAAATCGCTTTTCAATCACATAACCTGACACGTTAAACATCTCCCCGCATAGGAACTTTGATTGAAGCTCACAGTCTTATAAACTGGCTATTTCTCTCACTCCACACAACCAAGAATGAATTCGGCTTATTAATATCTACAGTAGACTAGATCATCTATACTGATTTCGGTTTCAGCGCACGCAACACATAAGCTCCCAACCTTTATACTAGATCAAGCTCAGCATTCACTTCATCTCACCTCAAGGCATACCGTTATATGCTAAAAACATGCCATTGCCTAATACTCAAATGCGTACATGAATTCCAACCCACTCTAATATCCATCTAGATGCATCTGATTATATAAGCATATTCATCAATATCTTACAAAACTTACACTCCACTCTAGTGACTCGAACCATTCCTATGTACAATCAATTATCAAACTCACACTCCCTCATGTGCTCGCAATCTACCAGCCTGCCCCCTATCATAATTAACAAACACCATAAATACACACAACTACCACTCCCACTGTGCCTCACTTACCAGGCCGAACGCGGTAAACCAAAAGCCCGGACGCGAACACAGAATACACCTGCCCACATCCTACAACCCTCAGACCTAATCCAACTCACCCCTCAATATGCATCTCCGACAATATACCAACGAAACTAGAAACCAGTCACTAAAAAAGTATGCACGTAAGAAAAACGAAGCCACCCCGACCGCAATCCGTCAAACCAAACTTGATCTTTGCTCAACATCACACGCCTCCATTATGATAACTCACCCCCACACAAAATGTTAACTATAACTAAACAACACCCAACAGCATCCACATACACACCTCCTGGCTCCTCCCCCATGTTACCAGCTTAAAACCTACACAAAAACCCCGCATGTACCTGTCTATAACCCTTACTTACCACGTCCACTCATCATGTCACATATGTTAACCAAGCCCTACAAACGCCGAACAAATACTAATAAAGAATAAACACTTAAACACACTACACACATAGCACAAGCTTCAGTTCGTTAGTGCCAATAACAGGCCTCTCGTCACCTCTAACATACTACCTAAAGCCCTAACCAACTCCACTCTGATGCCCCTCCCATTAACAGACACTTGTATTCCTCAAGAGATACTATAGGACAAACACTTTCCCCGCCTTGCAAACCCACTCAGCCATAAGGCTTAGATCCATGTACCAATGAGGAGTCAAAACAAGGAGTGGTGCACCAACGGAATAACACCACTGCAACGACATCCCACAAAACGGGCATGAAAGAGAGAGTTATACACCCAAGACACAGCCCAAAACAGAGGACAGAGCACAGGCGCTACCAAAACCCAATTATGCAATAGCAGACAGGAACACAGGAACGAAGCCCAGAGACGAAAACAAACAATAAACGAGACGAATGCCTAGACAAAGGGGAAGTGAGAAATGGCCTTATATCCACAATGTAGAAAAAAACAAAGAAACAGTTTACCCAATAAAGAAAGTGATACCCAGATGCTGTGGGCAAAAGTATAATAACTCTTAGATTACTCTCTACATGCAGCCTTCTCTCATCCGCAGCTCTGTAAACAACGTCCGAACGCATATACAATGTTGAAAAGCGTAGTTCAATACAAATCAACTACCAGTGATCCTCGTAAATTTCAGATACCAGGAAATGTTCTGATTCTCGAACCTCCATCCGCCACGCCGCCCGCACCATCTCCTATCTATCACAAACCTCACACCCAGGATCTCCATTCAAACTACCCGAACAGCTCCTACTCCACACCACAGCTTTACCATATGCGAATTAACCCAGGACACATTCTCCATGCAATCCACAAATAACCGCAGATCTCATCCCTATTTCAGGACACTACGACCCAATCTCTATTCAAGTACAAAGGATACTCACCTATACCACTTCAACCACATCCTGCTACGCTTCAAGTTCTACCCAACGGATCTCGTGATTCTCATACCCCGGAAAAGGGGAAATTCGTCATAATTCTCATGACCCGGGGATCTTAAACAATGGTCCCAATTACCAAAATTACTGCCTATCTCATAACATCAATTACTCTCATTCGATCCCAGGAAATGCTCCGTTTCACAACATGCAAGAAAAAAAAAAGACATTATTCGTTCAAGAACCACTACAATGACAGCAGATTCTCATCGAGCCACACAGACAACACAAATACACAGGAATCCTCCATCCTAATTCCGTACCGTAATCTTACTCGTAACAGAATCTCTATATTAAACTTACGCCCAAGCTGCCAAATCCGACACCCTAACCAGGTCTCATATTCAAAAAAAACCAGCACCTCACATAGATTCACACACCAGAAATCACTAAGTCCCACACAATTAAGTGAACTTTGTGGAATTTTACATCAGACAAGCACAAGACAAAAAAAGATTTCCAAGTTCTACATCAACTTTTGTTTCCATACAATTTAGGTAACAGAAAACACGTTCTCAAGTCAACATTAAAAATCAACTCACTATTAGATAACATTACATAGCAGTGCCAAATCACCACCAGCACGTTGTTAAAAAAAACTTAGCATTCGAGACTAAAACAAGAATACAATTTATTTCAAGTTTTAAAGTAACTTAAAATCATTGAATTTTATTAAAACGCTGAATTGATATACATCTGATATAAGCAGAGCACCACACGCAGAAGACATGATCTTCACACGATACTACGTTTTAACCTCTTGCTATCTAGTTTCTCTCCTAACTCCACAACTCACAATCACCAACAGCTCACAAGTATCCAAGACTAGAGAACAACTACCGCATCCCAGCACGACCACACCCATCACTACGTGCCGTTCAGTCAGCAGCATCAAGTGCTCACACACCCGACCTGTCAGACGCATCGATGGGAATATTAGTCCTGTTCTACACCGACACAAATCACATACAGGCCATGTTCTGATCAACCTACCTACATCTAGTGTCAACCAAATGTTGAAAATCAAATTCAGCATACTAATTGTAGTACCTCACGATATTTTCAACACTGAGACATACTATCACCTTTTAACAGTTTCCCATTAAATTGGCTTACCAAATATCTGTCATATCTCGCAACAGTGTAAACAGAACGACGATTAAAGATCCTCCAGCGTTTTTTGACGAAAACCTGACGGCGAATTCATAAGAAAAATCACCTGTACACTATTTGCTGCACTCCATGCCTTTATTTCTGTAACCACATACAACAAATAGACTTGTTGATAAGACAAAAGCAGCTGTCAAAAAACAGGTCTCTTTCATTCAACTTTTCCTAGCAGTAACACAAAACTACATATATTAAACATAAGAAATATACTGATGTTACAAATCTCACATTAACTAAACCAAGTATTCACTGAGCATAAATTATAAAGTATGTAATATATAGAGATTTATACCCAACTTTTCGCCTTATAACTGATGCTATACTGGATTAATTTACATTAAAATTCGGACAACACACAGATCATGCAAAATCAATATCTACAGCAGGACGAATAGGGCATAGTCCCTGTAAATCAAGTCAAAAACAAATAATTATTTAAAAATAAACGTCATGTTTCCAGCAGACGCAAACACCGGCAACAGAAGCGACTCTATTAGATCCACGCATTATCTTCGAGCTATTAAGGCCACACCCCACGGTCACAAACCATACAACAAAACAATCTGAACACACAGGTAAAAACACAACAGATATGAACTAACCCTCCCGGCTGACCAGCACACTAGACCAGTAAAATCCATAATTAGACGCAGTTCTTATTCACTGCGGCAGGCATCAATAACAAAACTAACATTTATTTCATTCTGCGATATACGAACTACCCAATAAGTCACTATTATTACACACCGAACTACACATAAAAATCACCATAAAAAGAAACTCTAGTAAACACCTAAAATAATAACCATGCTATAACCAGAGATAACACACAAGCTAAGTATTGTAACTAGTCACTTGGGTTAATGATGCATTAAAAAAAACAAAAAAGTTAGCCGACTAAGAACATAACCAGCCGTGCCCAATTTTATTTGCATTTCATTTCTGTGTCTCCATTATGAACATGCATGTTTTATAATCAACACGTACTCAGATGTTGGTAGAGAGACACACGTTCCAATTATATATCAAAGATCAGCTCCAAATCAGTAAGCTGCCGCTATAAATCTCCATTACGCTTACAAGAAAAAACACCACCCATCCCTGTGAGGCGGCAGTCTAAAAGAACAAGAGAAGTTCCGCATGAAATTGAAACGACCATCCCCAATAAAATTACAACGTCGCCCACCCACAGGCAGACAAAACAACCCGCATCACCCTATTTGGCAGATCAAGTTTGCCAACGTAATAATATTATCACGACTTAGACCACCATAATACGCATCGACCCACACCCGACCGATAACATACTATATTGGACAGTAAATACAAAAAATGGACCAACGCACATCTAACCTCATATCCCGCATCGTACGGATCAACTGAAAACCACACTATACTAACAGCGCCGCAAACTAACACCAAATATCCATCGTATAATCCGCTACTCACACCTCATAACCACAACGCACGAACCTCATAAAGGATTGCTATAACAAATAAACCAGACCTGCAAGCCACAAGAAGAAAAGAAGAGGAAACTAACATATATGTAGTTCTCACCTACTTTAGATAATCACACAATCATAGACACAACTAGGAAAAGCAAAACACAATAAACCAGTATCTTTCGATAGATATTAAATAACCCACACTTCGAAACGCCAGCAATATTATCCACACTTGTCTGATAAGCCTATACCGACCCTCAATCAGACAAATGGATTCAAAATAATCACAAGTGCTTCTCAATCCATCTGACACACATACGCCCATCAGATAACATAAAAACATGTTTGAGAAGTATTACAAATCGCTATTACAAATAACAACATACAACAAACAAATCTAACAAACCATCACACATAGAGATATTCACACCCCCTGTCAATTCAGATAAACATGATGCTAGCAACGCACGCAGTATTCCGCAGCGAATTCAAAAGCCTCTGAACTCTTCTACCAGCCGCATGTACATTAATCACAGTATCACAATCCCAACAATTCTGCAGCAAGATATTCTTCCCATTCCATAACACACTATAGTCTTCTCAAAAAAACTCTCATTAACTTACGACTCCGAGATAAAGAGCCTAAACACAAAGTGAACAACACAAGGCAATACTCACTCGGTATCTTGCACGGAGAATTAATACAATCTCAGCCGTTCCTTACGTTGCCTTAGACTCGGAACCCCATTCTCACACGCAACTTATCTACAAGACCGCACTACTGTTCTGAAGCCATCTGCAAATCTTGCTCTTGCTTCCATGCACTTTACAACCCGACCCCTCCCTTGTTGCCTCTTGAACGAACTCTCTCGCCCCAGGCTCCTCTCCTCGCACCCTGAAGCATCTCAATATTTGCCCTGTATTTCGAGCATTCCATCACTGTTCCCTTATATCCTTAGCTCTCCAGTCCTGCCCTCAAAGCAATCCGCCCATTTCTCGCACTGTGATGACTCAACCACCAACCTTGACCCACTTCAACGAAACCGATAATGGAACCAATTGTTTCCTTGCTCACAACACAAGCCAAGCACATTATAATACCAACGCCATAATCAACCCTCAAAAATCATGTGTCAAAAATCAGACCAACCACTCATCCTTCAGCCTATATGAATTTTTTCACTGGCTTCCAAATGCTTTTTCAGAGTGGTCCTACTGGCCACTCTCCCAAGCCCAGCTTGTGATGCGTAGAACTTTCCTATGGGCCAGGTTCTCTCATCAACAGCCATTGAATTCTCGACTCCCTCTCCCAAGGTCCTTCTTGCCCCAGATTGATCAGTATATGGTCAGCTCTTCAGGGTATTCCAAGTTCCATGCCAATGATTGGAGACACTGTTGCTTCTTGGAATTTCACAAACACTCTAGAAATAGTTTAATACCTTTCACCAAATGATGCAGTGACTTTCTTTTGGTTTGCTCTGTCAGACTGTCAAGTTTAACTTTAAAGATATTTCTTTGATCTACATATGGTGTGAACCGTTTAGAAATTTACAAGTCACTTTTTAAAATAAGTTCGGCCCCATTATAGGTACTAAAAAGTATTTACAAGTTCACTTATGTTAAAATAGTCAAACAAAAGTATTTAGTTCCCAATTATAGCAACGCAAATGACTACATCAGCTCTACAACTGGGACCTGGCATGCATTGCATTTATTTGTCTTGTTTTCTATCTTGTTGGCCCATTGGAAAAAATGGTAAATGTTTGTCATTTTGGGAAAGTTTTCAAAACTTTTTTAATTTTTTTTAATAAGAATAGTAATATGTTTCTAAATACCCTAACATTTTTACTCCGATATATTAATGGAGAGTAGATGTGGGATATAATTTTCTAAGTAGGACCAATACCTAAACTTTGAACATATTAACACAACGTGAATTTGTTTCTCTCCCAATACTTTTTGGTATAAATGAACAAACCACAAAAAACGCACACACCCCAAGCCAACACGGAAAAGCGCAGGCCGAAACTAAAAAGGGAGAAAACAACAAAACCCCAAGCAAAAAAACAAAAAACGAACAACGCGAATAAAAAGGGAACAATGTGGAAAACAACAACACAAACTCCTGTAAATGCAATTAGACGATTCTACCCACTTATATCGACAATCCTAAACCAAAACTACACAACACCCACACCCTACACGACTGACAAGTACATCACATCAAACTCAATAGTGCAATCCGTCATCCATTTCACACTCCACAAAGTGGCATGCGACTAACCCCCAAACCAAGTACAGAAAGACGCGAAAAACACACAAAAACCCTAATCAATCCCATAATAACATACCATCAATACCCTGCTCTAGCAGAGCTGTCTTCAATAGTTCACGCTCAATCCACATCACAATCCCCTCATGCCCGAAATCGATAAAAGTTAATCTGACTGTTCAGAAGCACTGTGCTGAACACTTAAATATATACACACCTTCTTAACATAACATACACTACCAAGCAAGCTTGCGCATGGCCCAAATGGACTCCACATCAAGATATATGTATGAAACATATTCGCCAAGGATGAATAAAAGTACATTTGCATGCTCAACCCCTAGCTAATCGAGCCTCAATCATAAGACAACTTCATACTAGCACAAAGGAAAGCCCGAGCGCGGGCGCGCACAACATCACGCCGTACGCCAGAGATACCAAAACGAACATATCTTAATGAATAATTTTATTCCTCATAACTATCAGCATCCACAGAGAATAAATGCCTTAAAGAATCAATAATAAAGAAACCATATGTTATCACTCGCATCTCATGCACCCGTATTATAATTAGGTCCCGATAGACAGACTCTCCGCATCGCGGAGGAAAATACTCCTTCCCCATAATTATTGCATTAATCCAGCACCCCTCCCACCACCCAAACATGTGATAAAACGTACAAGCGCCACAAAGCCACCGGAATAAACATATCACTCATACTGAATGTTTACATGTCAATCCTGCACAAGGCTTACCAAAAAAGTATTCCAAGCACTATTAGCAGATGACCTGTCACTCTAGAACAGGTACAGAATAATACGATAAACACACAGATCATCCTACTACAAAACAATAACATTAATAGAATATTCCATCCTTAATATGAATTCTCTTTAATAAATATATTTGGTATTTGTTTTTCATCCACTCCATAATAAAAAAAAAACAACCTGAATTTTTACCCAGCTTCATAATCAAACATCTCTCTCCACCCGTCCCCAAAGAGACTTTCATCCTAATTCTATAGATACCAATATTCTGATCGTCAAGGCATTTGTTACAAACTGAATCAGAGGAAGGTATCCCTGAACAAATACCAGTCAAAAGAGACTACACATGATCAACCTGAGACCCGGCACCGTAGGGCACCCAGAATAACTGCTCTCCAAGTCATACAAACAACCTTTTTCAACCCCTCAACCAATCGAAACCGAACACAAAAAACCAGGCAATATAAAGATCGAGAATATCCTAAACCACTTTACTGTGCCCAGATCTACTCATCTGGCACAATAACCCCATGTTCTACATTCTGAAAATCCAATGACCATAGCTACCCTACTTACTTGGAACGCGTCAGAGCTCCAAAAACAAACTTCTGATACCCTACTCCAGTGTAACCCCTCCGGGAACCCACCATGACCTCTCAAAACCTCAAACAAGGACCCAGACCCTCTCCAGTAGCACGATATTTATCCAACCGAGCTGTACCCCCTTCAACCCAAACTGTTCAGTCTACAGAAGAATCTGCAGCCAAGCCCAAACCCGAAACCCTTTGTACATTTCCCAAGTGCATTCATTGATCTAAATTATACAAAAAAAAAGAGGTCCTCTCAACTGTGTCAAACTGACTTTTTCACAAACTAACGTAAATTGTACATAACAAATCAACAACACTGAGACAAAAAACAGTTCCACAGAACATCGTTTGACTAACAATGGAATACATTGTTCCCTGAACAAAGGGGGGAGGGGTCAAATTCAAAAGTAACAAGTCAGTAACTGATGTGGCCACCGACATACATTAAGACTGCGTTTAATTCTCCTCATGACTGCACCAAGATTTGCAGTTCTTCTGTGAATGTACCCCACTCTTCCACCAAGCAACTTTGCAAGTTCCGGACATTTCTGGGGAAAAATGCCCTCAAAGCCAATACACCCATCCAAAGTTCCACAGTTCTAGTGCTCAAGGCAACTCCTCCCACCATAACTTCAACCTAGGCCAGGAACACTGACCATCCTCTCTTGCAGAAATCATGCACGAACGACATATGGGCATGTATGAATGTTCGCTGAGTTTTTTTTTTCCAGGTTTTTTTCAGGAGCCTGCAGAAAGCAACCAACACCATCACCCAAAAAAACCGGCAACCAATATTAATGAGGAAGGAGCAAGAAATCACCTCCCATCCCTGAGTTAAACACCAATCACAACCAAGCGCTATAAAATAGATTGAAACCTAAGTAAGCGAAAAAAAAACATGAACAACAAACCCAAGCATCAAAGTCCGATGAAAAGCCATGCTGGCATCAAACACGATACACTACAGAACCAATAGAAAAATTAGACCCCCAACCTAGGCCACCTCACAACGACTTTTCCCTGCTCCAAGTAACCAACGGCACTTCGCTTGATAAGAAATATCAAGTGCTCATGCCCATATCCACGAATGAAACTAACTGACAGCATCCTACCGTCACCACGCAACACGGCTGACAAACCCACACCAAACCCAGGCAACCCAACTCCCGACCATCAGCTCATCCCGACGCACTATCCCATATGCCGCCACACGTCTCTAAGTACTCACCGACAAACCAACTAATCCCCTCCCAACAGCCACCTCGCCCGTCTACCTAATTCCCAATCCCAACGCTCGAGACTTCAACAGTTGTTCAACAAAATAAATCCTTAACTCACAGGTGACAGGGACCTGGAACCCCTGACTATTAACAAACACGGATAACCCTAACAACCTCATTAATCCCCAAACCAGCCCGAACCACTCTCCATCAACAGTTGGACCATGCCGAGAAATCTCGACAACCACTAGATGGGGTGTGTGCTTCCCAGCTCGATAACTCTCAAGAAGATGGCACTTTGCTCGCTTCCTCTCAGAAAACCGACAATCAAAATCCATACCATCATCATCCTGTAATTTTATACTGATTCATCACACGCGCGACACCTAATAACAACACCCCATAAACACTTAAGAAAACAACACCAACCCACCTCGACACGCACAAGCACGAAGAAACACCATAAGTAACCTACACCCAAATTCACCCTGTCAAACAATCGCAATAGATAAAGCCTGTTAGCTCAACCATGATTGATCGGACATCTTCAGCCCAAGCACATACAACCAACCCCCGCCGCCTCCCCAAAACACAAACAAAGCCCAACAAAACGCCCAAGAGGAAAGCAAAAGCCAACATTTACACTCGTACACCGATGCCTAAATCACTACCACCAAACCCAAACAAACCCAAAAGACGAAGAGGAGACAATCCCAAAACAAAGGCAAACAACAAACCCACAACCAAAATAACCCTATGTCACAACAGCATGCATTCTTAGGACAGAAACTCCTCCATGTCCGACAAGTAAACGAAATTCAACCGAATTTATTGCCCTGCGCCCACAACACCCACCGCGCAAAGATTCCCTTCATCACGCCATCTAAACACCACCTATTACAGCACCAGACCATGCAACCCTAAAGCAAACATTCACGCACCTCAACTGGAGCAAGAGCAACCCTGGATTTCTTTATACTCTCCTTTTGTCCTCCTACACTCCTCCCGTGCCATAATTTTGGAAAAAAAGACAAGAACCTTAGCTCCAAATGTCCTCAGCTAAATTTGCAGGTGAATGGTGCCACTGTAGCATGCACGCCAAGAAAGGCATGAGAACTGCGATGTGAGCCGAGGAAGCAACTCAATTGCCATGGTCCTACTTGCAGACACTTAGACACCCTTACAAGCGAGACAGGTCACCAGTCCAGGCTGATCGCAGTCCCGCCACACAGATGTGCCGCAGCCACAATGTACCCAGCCCTGATGCACGCACAGCAAGGAATCACAAATAACATCCAACAATCCAACCCCAATTACAGGGGGGGCCCAGCACAAAACCCAACAGGTTTACAGAATTCCAACACTAAAAAACAAATGCCGAACACCTCCACCGAAAAATACACCACCCAACACAAAAAATTCCCTCCACTCCAAGATAAGCTACAAAAAAGACTGTCCAGCACCCAAGCTGACAAG
This sequence comes from Salvelinus sp. IW2-2015, assembly GCF_002910315.2. NCBI lineage: Eukaryota > Metazoa > Chordata > Actinopteri > Salmoniformes > Salmonidae > Salvelinus > Salvelinus sp. IW2-2015. The sequence goes on from NW_019947508.1 coordinate 11,906, forward strand.
AGAGAAGGCGACAAAATGGAGTGCGCTCGTACGAGCATACTAAGTAAGCAAAGAACCTCCCCAAGACATGCACGCAGACACACCGATTAGACATCGCGGCCACACCCACCCGTCCCGACCCCACCAGCGACGAGAAAAAATAGCAAGCAGAAGTGCTACCCATGTATCAACTGACAAGATCGCGCATTATTGTCATGCACCAGTGACTGGAGTCAGCAAAGTTAACGAAACTTTATAAGCCGCTCGATAGAACCCCTGAGCATTTTAACACACAAAGCCAGTATTTGAGCAGGAGATCGCCTAGCCTTGGAGTCGGAGGGGGGTCCAACTCACATGTCTAAGAAATCGGACGATGTTTCTTGACACCACGGCGTATACAATCGCGGACTGAGACTGTGTCATTTGCAGGCAAAGTGAACACAACATTCAACCACAGAAACCTAGAGCGTTACAAGGAAGAAATCAAAATCACATACCATCCCTATAGATTACCCCTACGCCTGGCCGAAAGCGACTTCGCTACACGCCCTCACACCTCCCCAGCATTCAAATCGTCCACCCCCAAAGCCCCCTCTACCCTGCGCCCTCATCTATGCAATCTGCTTTCCTGCAAGACATGATAGTACCATTGTTCGCCGCCATGACCACGAGAGCCTGAGCACGTTTTCAGTAACAACACCATATCATGATCGAAAGCTCAAAAGGCTAGCGCACCAATCACCAGCACCCCCGCAAAGAATTTCCACGAGAAATTACAGCCATCGGCCTTACGAGTCTTAGAGAGACACATGAAGACACACCGACCCGTAAAACATCTCCACAAGCCATAACCTACGCACAAACATCGCCATGTGCACAGCAACACCTCGATGAACCTCCCCGAGTAACCTTGAAATACGGCCAGACCTCACGCTGACAGCTCCCACATCCCCTCACACCAACCCACACCTCGGACTGATCACTCTTGGCATAATATGCCAACACACCACCCACACCCCATTGTTTCAACACCACACCACATATATTCAAAACACTCCTTATATTTCCTCACATGTCTTAATCGGAAAACACTCTGCTTCAATGTGTCATGGTCTCACGTTGTTGAGATGCCTGGTTGCCTAGTAACACTACAAAGCTAAAACACGTAAGTTTGCTGAATATCAACTCTTGAGATTCGACACTCGCACGAGCACCTTTTCTTTTCCCCATGATTAAGCTTAATACAACTGATTTGCACTCTGTGAATTAAGCAAAAAAGTTGTGTGTTGTGTACACTCTCAACCACACATGGAAGCGAGGTTAAGCCGATAGTACAACGGGAGGCCATTAAGTGCACTGGTCAGGGATACACCTTTGAGAAGTACACGAAAGTCAATCCACAAACACTCAACCATCCGTCCTCATCACTCGAGGCCGCCGGACAGCACAGCCTCCACATCCCCGCTACAGAGAAACCACCGGAGGTAAGTTTACCAGACAAGCTGTCCACGCCTACAAGCGGCGGACTTAGCTCCACCATCACCTCACACACCCAGTGAAAGTGTTTTAAATCTCCATTTTATAATTTGCTGGTGCTCCAGCCCCCCGGATCTCAGTATTACTGACCGAGTTCGCCTAGCTAACTTAATCGCCTTCCTCCACTTCCACCCGTGCCGGGCAAACCTTCCCGAACTGTTGTCCTGCGTGCGAAACTATACCCTCGCTCATATCAGTTTGTAACAAAACTACCGCACCTTGGACCACCCGCAATCCATCGAATAAGCAACTTCAAATCCATCAAACGCAATACAGAGAGGAAAAACATAATTTGAATGCACTAACCCTTAAAAAAATCACAGTATTCCTATTTATAATGCAAAACAAACAAATCTAAAAAAAACAACATTTATAGGAGTGAATCAATAATGTAGCTAGATAGAATCGTTTTTGTTAACTAACGCTAATTATCATCACGCTTTCTGACCTGTAAGAAAGCCGCACTTTAGCAAAGGCTGCCTAAATGAGCACTTGCAGCACATACGCAACACTTCAGAAAGTTCAACTGACTATTCCACAATTGTAATTTACAGGCTGAATTCAAAATTAAAATCAAAAATTTTTCCTCATTAAACACCAAACCACACACATTAAATCGCGATACTGCAAACATGTATTTTCTTAACAATGCTTAGCAAAAATATATCTATTAGAAAAATTAACTACTAACGACATATATCAAATCTTACACTAACCAGTTTCACAAACCACCCCTGCATATGGCCACATTCCCCTACCGCTAAGATGCAAATCCCTACCCAATGTCATTCTCCATCTCCCTTCCTGAAACTCTCCACTACAACTTAGCGCTTGGCAAATCCAACAACCGTGCACAATACCAATTCGCTCCTGACATGAAATATAAGAAAGACCAACAAAACTCTGTCGAATTAAAAAGCGGTCCAAGTGAAAGCGCATTACTAAATACGATCGCTAAAGAGAAATTGTAGTTAAGGATACCAGCAAAGATCACAAAACAGTATTTCCAAACGCTAATGACCAGAACCCAATTCCGTTATTGGCCCTATAGCTCCCAGCACTTTGATTTGAAATATAACAAACGGACTACTGAATTAAACAGCGTCGGAACCTGTTAATTGAGCGGATAGTTATTTCTAATACCCCGTCTATAAAGTGAACAGACATAATAAACACCATATCATTACCAATGAGGCAAGCCATTAGCTCCTGTCACCATGATCTTTCCCCCCCAAAACCTTCTTCTGGCAGGACCCCACCGTACTTGCGGACCAAAAATCAAACCCTCTAGATTTTTATGTACTTTTTTTAATGTATATTAAAATAGTCAACCAGATCCTACTTTATCTTGTACCATACCTAGTACCAACACGTAGAACAATACACACACCCCCAGAACAAAACATCAGCAGAGAAACCTCCGCACCGATACATCGTAGGCAAGGGACCAAGACCCCATGTCGAAGATGTTTAGAACAAACAGCAAAAATAATCTCAGAAGCCATATCCCTCTATTTTCTAAACTAAAATGACTCCAGAAATCTGGGACACAACACATTTACAACCAATTTAGTTCCTCAATGGCACACAACGATATCACAACATTAAAAAAAAACTAACAAACCCGCATCAATCCCGATTTATAAAGCTTGATTAAGTCATTAACCGTTTAGCAATATAATACAAAATAAGATCAACGTAATGACACATAGCACATCACAACTTTATGGCAAATTTACTTAAAACAAGCAAGACTCCACAACTCTGTCCCACAATACTATTACTCGAACAGTCCCATAAGCAAAAATGGAGGCACAAATCACATACATGATCACCAAAAAACGAATGCAATAGTAATTTACATAGAAACGAGTTGCGCCACCTAAATAGAAAATACAGAAAAATCAAAAATACCTTTACACAAATATCAAAAAACCATGCGAACCACGTCCCACAGAGCAACAACCAACAACAAAGGAAAGTCTTACCTCACATACTCCTCTTAGTGAAACACCGCGAACCACAACTTTCTAGCGGAATGAAAGTTCTCCAAAAGACCAAAGTATTCTCCGGATGCAATATGACAAAATGGAAAACCAAATATCGAACACCTAACGCCAGACTAAAGCTCGACCAATAAACTAAATCAAAACTGGGCAAGAAGCGACCTTCGAGTCGACACAGCACTTCACGCTATTCAAATGCTAAGAAACTCCAACGCGACTACAAAACACCCTTAGCACCAGGGCAAATCTCTACAGCCAACAGACCATATCACCCAACCACTGGCTCCAATATGAAGAGCAACAATGGCAGCCAGACGGAAATGCCACACATCACTGAAACAAGACTTCCAACCAGCACCGGAAACAAAGACACTCCAGATTAAGGTAGCCATAAATTGCCAGTTTACTCCTATCCCTCTACACCATTTATCTATTTGGCCGAATGCAAAGCTAAACCTAAGTGTAGTTAAAAAGAACCCAATTCCCCTATTGTGAGCAACCGCTAGGTGGCCCGACACAAGACATTCTCATCTGCATATGGGGAATGCATTCTATCAGTGCAGGCACTCTGGCACGCTACGGACATAAAATACACAGACACACTGAATGAGCCTAAACATCAACACGGCAATTCCATCCTGAAACCAACACACAATGCCCTCTCAAGAAAGTGCAACCAACAGGAACTGGGCGAAGACATTATGAATCACCCCTACCACAAGACAGCAGACACACAATCGACCCACCAAGCCACAACACCCACCACAAGACCACCAACAACGATCAATCACGCACTCTCCACACCACAAACAGAAGAAGAAAGTTTACCCTTGAGTGCGACACAAACCAAACAGCCAAGACTTGAATATTGAACCTATCCTACAGCTACACCAAAATCTTGGAGAGCTCGAAAGATTCTCCTGTCTCACGACACTTCCCATCATCCGATAAGTTAAAAGCAAAAGTTTGAAAAATATCAGTAAAGAGAAAATGGAAAAATCCCCAATCAACGGAACAATTATGCGAAGCTATAACAAACAATCAACCCCAAAGCGACTCCAAAGCATGAATCCCACCCACAAACCTTGCTTCTACAAATGTAGGAAAACCACAGGTGTGGCAAACCTATTAACTCTACCATTCTTCTGTAATCATCACTCAAAGATATAGACTTTGCACTGAACAACCCTGATCTACACAACATCATCCTTTCCACACTTGTATCATCATGAAGTCCTCAGAATGCCTGCTAGAAACGCGACGAGAGATGTTTGATTTATTTAACCAATTTTGAATTTGCAGCATCCCCACGAGACAAAACGAACCAAAACGAAACCCGAAAAACCAACCACAAAATATGTGAAACATCACAAGGTATGACCACCAACAAGTCCTATGAAACAAAAAAAACACTTTTTTGTTTGCCGAAACACAAAACAGCACACTCAGAGCAGAGGGACCCAAAGCCAACCCAAAAAAAACAAGCCCACCCCAGACCGTGAAAACTGCACACAATAATAACACTGCATTCATCAAATTAAAGCAACCTAAAAAGATATGCATAGAAAGATATAACAGATAACCACTAAAATTGTAAAGTCACCTGTAGAATTCAAATTAGACTTCCAAATCCTGACATTCAGGATCGCTTGCCCATAACCCAAATAAACTAACCCCCCATCTGATTATTGGTAGAACATCTATCTAACAAACGGCAACAATAATAATTATGTGCAATCATCTCAAAACTAAGGACTCCGAACCACATTGTTAGAATTCAAACCAATCAGGCAATTAACCATTTGATAATAGCTACCTCCAAGTCGTCATCAATCGTTTGAACATACACGCACTTACGATAATACTTGAACAAGAATATTGAATGCTTCCAACATCCTGACATCGTTGAAAATTAAACAACCAACTTAACACCTGTAAAACAACACCAAGAAAGAGACATCGAAAATTGAGCCAACAAACACACAAGTAATATACTAACACAGAAAATTTTTGTTTTTTTTCAAATCAACAAGAAAAAATCATAGAACATACATACTTAAGTGTAATTGGGATAAAATATATCAAGGAAATAACATAATAAAGAATTTCAAAATACATCTCACCATAAAAAACAAACACAAATAAATATATCAAAAATTAAACAACATAAAAGGAGAGAACTTACCGATGAGAAAAAAAGTATATATGAAACTAAGAACCATTGAAAATATCAAAAAATAAACAACTGGCAAGATCAAAAATATATAATACACCAAATCATCACACAAATAGGATCGCATAACATCACAAAAGAAACACAATTGAAAAACATCATACAACTAACAACTAATAGCCATCCACCAAACAACTTATCCATATATAAATAACAATACTTCCATGCACAAAGACCATACAAAGCGCCCCCACTCTAAAAAATATGGCACATCCCCGTCTTAGTCCTCAAATAATCATCAACAATGATAAGAAAAATGAGTATTCATCACTCAATTCACACAACATTATTAAAAAAACTACACAACACTTTACCACTCAGTTAAACTTAGTTCACAGATAACATTACTAAATACCCATATTCTCATCAAATTCCACACTATATTGCTCTCTTCACTAGAAACCCACAATGGAGAATGAACACCTTTTTTGCTACTTTCAGTACCGCATCCAACTTCACTCAAGCTCGACGATCGAAACACCAAAACATGAGTCAGCCCAACAGCCGCGCTACAGATTACCTTGTGCCACACAAATCTCCCCACATTAATCCGACACACCAAACAAGATAGAAACTCAAAAACGGTACTGTTCTAAATTCGAATCACCAAACTAATTTGAGAAGACATCTAAAAACCAAAAGGAAATATGCTCAGATTGAAACAAGAAATGAGTCACAATAAATAGACTGAAAAAGAAGAACATTTCTGACTTGCCAACTACTCGGAACCCATAGAACAATTCCTGTAGATAAGGTAAAACACGAGCACAAAACCACCATCCGACAGCCCACTAGCCGACCTAACAGCCGCGCTCTTACTGACATCAAACGCCCCAAACAACACTAATTACCGCTATCCATCGCGTCACATTGAGCTACAGGGCCTACGCAGTAATCAGAAATAAACATGATACATGATGTAAGAAAACGTTCAGGAAGCTTTAGAGAAAACCTAGATTTACTAATCTAAAACACCTGGCACGCAACTCCAAGACCAGTCACCTACTGTGATAGTGCCAGTTATATCATCACGTATACACCACACGAAATTCACCGGTTTAATAAAAATTAAGATCACTTACAAGACAAAAAAATCGCACACATTATAACGCAAAACAGCTAGCTTTATTACACCATGCCATTCCAACACTCATCCCATATAATGTAAATTAAGTAGGCTATGAAATGAATACCTGACACGTGCACCACGAAATAAATCGCGACAACCGAATAAGTGAACTGTATTGTGATGATCCTTACTCGCCACTAGTTTATTCATGTACCCCGAAACATCTCACACAACAAGCCTACAAAACTCCATTCCGACACCTACGAGACTCCCCGGCTACTTGAATAAGAAAAGATTTTCCTGTATTGAATCAGATCCTTCTTGATCCAAGATTACATGATAATTTGAAAAAATAAGAAATACACTCTAGCTATTGAAGTCCTGATCTTGCCCTCCAGACAAGTTTCTGGTATTGAATAGAGATATAACCCTGAGATGAATAGAACCTGTATGATTAGAAAACCTTCCCTATTGAATACAGAACCTGGTATCCGCAATAAGAGACCTGATATAAGATCCTGGTAATAATAATCCTAATGAATAAATTTCCTGTAATGACAGAGACCTAGTATTGATAGAGATCTGGTATTGATACGAGATCTACAGAGTATTAATAAGATTCCTGTCATTGCATAGAGAACCCTGGTATTGAATAGAACCAGATCCGCGGTATTGAATAGAATCCTGGTAATTGAACTAGCAATCCCGGTATTGAATTAGATCTGTAGTCCAATTAAAAGATGCCTGGCTATTGCCATTGAAACGCCCCTCCAAACCCAGCCATGTTTTCCTTCAAAAAGTGCGGTACGAGAATCTTCCATTGCGGAGAAGAATCCAGAATCCCTCACACCACCACACACACGGCTCAATCAATTGGTAAAACCCTTCCGTTAGATTTCTGCATTCTGGACATTCATCATTTCCATTCCTCCTGTTCTCAATCCTTGCTTTCTTTTCCTCCTGCTTCCTCCTTCTTCACTATTCTGAGCTCTCCCTCTCCTCTCGTCTGTCGTCTTTTTCGGTTGACCTTCTCCTCCATTCCACCAGCGTCTGGATACTTCTGGGCATTGCACCAGTCATCTGCCTCATTCTCGTCGGTAACGCCTTATGGCTGACTGGTTTGTAAACAGGAAGTCTTTCCACAAGACTCTGGACAAGCCTGTAGGGGCACAGAGTGGATGCTAGGTTATTATATAGTACAAGGGCCTCGGTAATGGGCACGAGTGGAGTCTAGCTAGGTTATCTAAGTACAACGGCCTGGCTACTAGCACAGCGTGCCCTCGGCTAGTTGATAATTAGTACAAGGCCTAGTAGAGCACAGAGTGGATGGTACGTTCCCTTTTATATAATCACAAGGCCGTATAAGCACAAGTGGATGTAGGTTTCGTTTATATAAAACAAAAGCCCCGCTATGAGCACAGGTGCAGTGGTTAACTCTAGGTTACTGACAGCTACAAAGCCTGGTAATGGAGCAATGAATCCGTCAGGTCTAGAATTATATCTCCAGTACAAGGCCTGGTAATGGAGCACAGAGTGGAGTGGTAGGTTAGATTATATTAGTACAAGGACTGGTAATGGAGCACAGAGTGGAGTGGTAAGTTAGATGATGAGGATATGGCTCTATCACATTCAGATGCATCAGATGGAAGTTATTTAAGTGGGTAATGGAATTACATGAGCATTGGGTACTAGGTAACCATGTTTAACATAACGGTATGTAGGACAGAGTGAAATCTGAGCTTACATTATAACTCTGTGAGCCATACTGTTGCACGTGAACCAATATTGAAAATGAACCTACATACTTCAAAAACACCATCATTGTTTAGATGTAGAACAAGACAACAAGTTAAGACTGTTGAACTAACAAATTCCATGCGTAGAAGTGTTACCTTCAGGTAGATGACAGCTGACGTCCCATATCCCTCCATGGAGTAGAGCTGCAGGTCTCCCTGGAAGTACTTGGCATAGAGACGGGAGATGGGAAGACCGTAGCCAAAACCAGCCTACAGAGAACCAGAGCCAGGGACACAAAGAGTTAAACTCACTCTGAACAATCACAGTACAGTAGTAGACAAAAGCTCAGTTACACTTATAACCCAGGGCAATGAATGAACAGTCCAGTTTGTAATTCTGATTATTTACAACCGTGTTCAATACTGTTGGCTCACAGATGACATTTTAGTCAGTATAGACTCGGTTGCGGTTTACATTTTAGCTGAGATAAAATAAACAGCAGGCAATTGAAAAATAAATGTCTCTCTAACATGTGGCCAAACTGCCAAAGTCATAGGCTTAAATCAAGTTATACAGTCTGTTAAACTACACTGCCAGTAGTTTAGGTTAATTGTATACTTTATATAGTATACATTGTATACGGTGCATTCGGAAAGTACTCAGACCCCTTCCCTTCCACATTTTGTTACGTTACAGCCTTATTCTAAAATGGATTAAATGAATAAATGTACTCATTAATCTACACACAATAATAATGACAAAGCGAAAACAGGTTTTTAGAAAATAAAAAACATCAATACCTTATTTAGATAAGTATTCAGACCCTTTGCTATGAGGCTCGAAATTGAGTTCCGGTGCATCCTGTTTCTATTGATCAACCTTGAGATGTTTCTACAACTTGATTGGAGTCCACCTGTGGTAAATTCAATTGATTGGACATGATTTGGAAAGGCAAACACCTGTCTGTCTATATAAGGTCCCACAGTTGACAGTGCATGTCAGAGCAAAAAGGAAGCAATGAGATCGAAGGAATTGTCCGTAGAGCTCCGAGACAGGATTGTGTCGAGGCACAGATCTGGGGAAGAGTACCAAAACATTTCTGCAGCATTGAAGGTCCCCAAGAACACAGTGGC
>NW_019947509.1:0-9703 GCF_002910315.2 Salvelinus sp. IW2-2015
GGTTCTCCCATCTCCACAGAGGAACTGTGGAGCTCTGTAAGAGTGACAAATAGGGTTCTTGGTCACCTCCCTGAACAAGGCCCGTCTCCCCCGATTGCTCAGTTTGGCCCGGCGGCCAGCTCTAGGAAGAGTCTTGGYGGTTCCAAACTTCTTCCATTTAAGAATGATGGAGGCCACTGTGTTCTTTGGGACCTTCAATGTTACAGAAATGTTTTGGTACCCTTCCCCAGATCTGTGCCTCGACACAATCCTATCTCTGAGCTCTATGGACAATTCCTTAAACCTCTTGGCTTGGTTTTTGCTCTGACATGCACAGTCAACTGTGRGACCTTATATAGACAKGTGTGTGCCTTTTCCAAATATATATATTTTWGAAAAATCWAAACCTTTTCACTTTGTCATTATGGGGTGTTGTGTGTAGATTGAGGGGACTAAAATATTGTATACRTTTTAGAATACTGCTGTTGCGTAACAAGTCATGGGKTCTGAATACTTTCTGAAGGCACTATGCTGCCATTATTTAAGATGATACGTTTTATAACTCTCAGTTCCTCTATGCTATCAATTAACTGATGACACAAGGGTTGAAATATGTGCAATTTGACACCTACTCCATCGCGGCTTCTCTCTGAATTAATGTGATAAAGTGCCCCTTGAAATAATAGTGTGAAATTGTAAGTGACAGTTTTGAAATAACGGGAGACCATTGTGTAAACAGGACGAATGACATTGTCGTATTCAGAGCTTGTTCCTGTCTGCTGGCAGGCTAAAGGACAGTCTGTGTTTACTTCATGTAGTACACTTTGTGCCCAAACAAAGACAATGCATCCACTGTATCAAAACTCTGAAATCTATGAATTTAGGACTCCATGGACGAAAGCCTTGCTAGACAGTCAGACTCGAGTACACATATAGACACACAGTGAGGGACAGACGGACGCGTGCGCCCGCACACACACACACACACACACACACACACACACACACAAATAAGCTAATTTGTCAGATGTGGTTGAGAGCAGATTGTGCAGCAGAGATAGATGCAGTGCCCTCGGGATGCTGCTGAAGCAGAGTAATGATATCTAACTGCATGTTCAGTGCGGGGGAGCAGAAAACTGGCCGCCACAGGGTGAACGTCTTTATAATGATCCTACTGATCGAGCGACATCAATTAGCACTATGCTGGGATGTCTTAGGATGCTAAACCTAGGGAGAACACTAGATGCTGACGGGGACAGTCTTACTATCATGATATCAAGCAGCACATACATTAGCAAGCTGGAATGTCCTTGATTAACTAGGGTAGACGCAGGAAAACATAAGGCGGGGGCCCCCCTGCCGGGGAAGTTTATACAATGATAGAGCGAATCACATATAGGCTGTGGATGTCCTTGATGTAACAAAGGAGAAACGGCGTGGCTCTGCAGTAAGAAGTTTACCATACTTGAATCAGAGCAGACACATCAATTAAGTACTAGCTGATGTCCTTGAAGTAACCTACGGATGAAGACCTGAGCCTGCAGGGAGTTTTCCTACTGATCTTTGAAGCGGGGAGCTGATGAAGCCTAGCAGGAATGTCTTGATGTAAACCTAGGAGAAATAACTGGCCATCGAGGAGAGAAAGATTTACCTACATGATCAGAGCAGACATCATTTAGCTAGCAGGATGTCCTTGATGTTAAGCCTAGGAGAAATACTGGTGCAGGGGAAGTTTACCTACATGATACAGAAGCAGACATCATTAAGCTAGCGGACTGTCCTTCGACTGTATCTTTAGAGAACAACTGGCTACAAGGGGAAGTTTACCTACATGAACAGAGATCAAGACTCATTAAGTACTTATTGACAGCTGGATGTCCTTAGTATGTATATATGGTAGAAACATTTTTTGGCGTGACAGCGAGGATAAGTTTTTTAGCACTTACATGATCAGCAGACTCATTAGCTAGCTGGATGTCCCTCTGCTGAATCGTGAACCAGGAAACAACATAGGCTGCAGTGTCGCGCAGTTTAACCTACATGATCACGAAGCAGAACTCATTAGCTAGCTGGATGTCTTGAATGTAACCTAGGAGAACACTGGCCTGCAGAGGAAAAGTTTTACTACATGATCAGAGCAGGAACATCATTAAGCTGCTGGATGTCTTGATGTTAAACCTAGGAGAAACACTGGCCTGAGGGGAAGTTTATCCTACATGATCAGAGCAGACATCATAAGCTAGCAGGATGTCTTATGTAACTAGGAAGAATACTGGGCCTGCAGGGGAAAGTTATACATCTAACAAATGATTAAGCAGCAGATTTTAAATTAAGTCAGGCGAATGTCTTGATGTAAGGAGCGTGAAAATACTGGCCTGCAGGGGAAGTTTACTACATGATTAGAGAGACATATAAAGCTAAGCAGGATGTTGCTGATGTAGCTGAGGATGTAAACACTGGCCCGCCAGGACGGAAGTTTTTACACTTATCATGCATAGAGCAGCAAACAATCATTAAAGCTTAGTGGATGTCTTGATGTTAACCTAGGAGAAAACATCTGGCCTGCAGGGAAGTTTTACCTGGACGATGACTTTCGTAGAGCAAGAATATCATATTAAAGCTAAGCACTGGAATAGCCTATGATGTAACCTAAGAGAGCACAAACTACTGACCTGCACAGTGTGAAGTTTTATCCTCAACTTTTTATTTTTTGGTAAATTATATATATTATCACTTTAAGTTTGGTAAATATAATATATAGTTTTTATAAAGTTCAGAGTCTAGAGACATCAGTTTTAACCAGCAGTGATGTTCTTTTGTGTAATTCAAGTGAGTAAACATGACCTGCAGGGGAAGTTACCTACTGATCAGAGCGACTCATTAAGCTAGAGGGAGTCTTGATGTACTAGGACGATAACACGTAGAAAAAGACTCTGCTGTTTTGTTATTATCTCGCCACAGCCTGAATCTGTGGGATAGTCACATGCAGGTTTTGAAAGGCTCTCTGCATAAAAATGCCTATATATCAAGCACAACATTGTCATTTACCGGAGAACTGTGACGTTATCCAGGACGAGAACAAGTGTTCAACGGAACTTGATAAGTGGTTTGTTCATCGGTACAACCGGCAGTGGTTGATCATCTTGACTAATGCTGTTTGGTTTTGTAGATAATAGAAAGATACTCTCGAAAGCAAGAGCGAGGGGTCTGACTTGTTGTCTAACCTATAGCTGACCTTAGGTTACATCACTGTGGACGGTTCTAGCCTTGGTGCTGTGGGCTGTGTTAGATACTATCCTTCCAGCTGTTAGAAATGACCACGCATACTAAAAGCTGTGGGATGATCGCTATAGATTGCGAAGCATGAGTATCAATAGTAGACAAGCACGGGGCTGGTGGGAAATAAAAATATGCTCTCACAGAGCTCAAGATTCACATGTGTCGAAGCCAGGCCTGACTTGGAAACTATAAATTGACTACACAAACGTTGTTAAATACACGTGGAATTTAAATAGGAGGTGTTAATTAGGCAAAATAAGTTGTAATGTGGTAATCTGTTACTGGTTATAGAGGAAGGCAGGTGACATCGTGTACTGCTGTAATATAGACCATGGCTGAGGGACTTAATGGTTGAGAATTGAGGTCATGTAGGAGGGAAGTAGTATGTGGCAGAGCGAGTATATAGTGGAGTGTGCGCAGAGACTGATGTTTGAGACATGTTTGAGATGTCGATTGATGGATGTGGCTGTTAGTAGTTAAAGACACAATCACGTTTCTCATGAGTGTTGTTCCTGGTGTGAATGTAGAGAGATCAGGTCCATATCTATCAACCGACATCTATATGAATCAGATGTGTGGCTAGCCTCACATTGAGAAAAACTCTGTCACACTCATTGTGTATTCTGTCTTCAGTGTGGTGTGATGAGAGATGTTGCTCTCATTTATGCGATGAGTAAAGACCTTGCGATGAGCACGCAAAGTTGAGGAAGGCCAGCACGATGCGTAGAGACAGAGAATGCGGATCGCTGCGAGAGGCATTATTCTAGGTGATTGTCGCGCAGGAGATAGGTTGACGTAGGAAAGTGTGGAGGGATGGAGAGAGAGAAGAGAGGATGATGTCATGGAAGGTCCGAGAGTAGAGAGGATGCAGAGAGTGTGGGAGGCAAAGGCAGGAATTCAGGGAAGAACGAGATGTGGGTCTCGAAAGCCGACGATCCTACGTGTAGCATGGGGTGCTGGTGACTTAGGGGATGTAAGTCGAGCTGAATTGGGAGAGGTAGAGACCTGATTGGGCGAGCCGAGTAATGGAGGGACGAGAGGGTACGTGACTGTAGAGGCAGGAGAGTTGAGATGATCGAAGGAATATGGTAAGTGACGTAGTATTGAGAGATCGAGCAGTGTCATGCTGTACCGGAGCATGCATAGAGAGAGAGAGATGATGAGAGATGAGAGATTAAAGTTTCACGACGCAGTTGCCTGCCGAGAAGAAGCATAAGAGTAGAGCACGCCAACAGCATGTGGAGCTGAGCGAGACAGATTGGAGAGAGAGAGCAGCAGAGATGTTGCCGTAGTCACCGTAAGTGGGGAGATGCAGAAGTGTGATGATGACAAGCACGTGGTTGAGATGAGCGATGTCAAGGCGACGCAGACAGAGTGATTATCGATTGGGAGTAGATTGTCATGTACGAGAGACGGAGGAGCTATGATGTTGATCTGTCAAGATAGTTTGGTTAGAGGGAGGCAGGAAGGGTAGCTATACTCGAAGTGGGATCGCTGTTCATGTTCTTTTTTTTCCTGAAGGATCTAGTTGCTTTCTCCTGTTGGATCAGCATCTACCATGAATTGGCTGATTGTATTGCGAGGGAGTTGCTAGTCGAGAGATTGGTAGGTCTACATTCTAGCGGAAATAAGTTCTTCATACCATACAGAGAGATAGACTCGCAGAAGGCTCGTTTGTATAGAGTGAATTATCGGTTCTGTACGCACCTCCTCGTTATGGGGTCCGTAGGAACCACCTCGATGTGGCTCTCATGTTTGGCCGGCCGGCGGGCGAAGTCTCTAGTGATTGAAGTCTCGGGCTGGTGTCGAAAGTTTTCCACTTTATGAATGATGGAGCATCGTGGTTCTGTCTGGTGCGCTTGGGTTCGAGCATGTGTACCACAATGACTTTATGGTACGCGCGGCATTCGATTAAGTGTCCTCGATCGGACAATGCTACATCGGTGAGCTGGGAGATTAGTATGATGTATTTTGATCTTCCTTTACTGGCACAAAATTCAACTCTCGTAAAACATCTTGGTTGATTATTGCTTCTGACAGTGCACAGTCAACTGTCGAGGACTATATAACGACGCACGTGGTGTTTGTTGCCTTTGCACAATATAGATATATTTTTGAAAGAGTCAGAAAAGCTGATTGTCATGTTGTCAATTATGGGGTGTGTGTGTGGTAAGATTGAGAGGCGACTAAAATGATTGTGATAGAGAGGACGTCTTAGAATACTGTGTTCTGCGGGTAAAAGCTCTGGTTCTGAATACTTTTCCTGAAGGAGGTAGTGGCGGTCGCCATCTATTTATAAAGGATGATACGTTTATTATAATCTCTTCAGTTCTCTCATGGATGCGTGATGGTTCAATTAATTGATGAACAAGGCGTTGAAATATGTGCAGGACTATTTGACACTATACCATTTACGCGTCTTCATATTTGTTGTAATATGTGAATAGCTGCCCTCTCTCTGAAAACATCCAGTGTGAAATGTTTGTTTAGTGACTAGGTTCTTGAAATACCGGGAGACCATTGTGTAACAGCGAACGAATGACATGGTCGTATTCAGGCTTGTTCCTGATCTTGCTGGCAGGCTAAGGACAGTCTGTGGTTTTACTTCACTGTAGTTAATTTGTGCCCAGACACAGGAATTCGGGAACAATGCATCACTGTTATAAACTTCTTGGGAAAAGTCTTAAATGTTATTTAAGGACTTTTCCCATTCCTGGGAAGAAAGCCCTTGTGACTTAGAGCAGTCCAGCCACGCTCGGTTCGATCACACCTTGTTATCATAGACTCGCCAGTGAGGGAAGACGTTAGTTGGTGCGTCAACTCCGACAGCACACCACCCCACACTACAAATAAGGCCCAAAAATTAATCTCTGTCTTTACCCTAGATAGTGCGTTTGTACGATTGCAGATTTTGCTTCGCTCAGTCAGAGGTTTAGATGCATTCGTGCCTTCTGGGGCGGACGAGCTATGCTTGCCTTGCCCGATAAGTAAAAAGGACAGTAGCTAATGATTATCCTATTTAGTGCATCGTTTCTACTACTACGTGCTCTTTCTTCAGCTCCGACTGTCGGTGTCCCTACATCCCTGTACTTTCTCTTATTCTCCACTGTCGCGCTTTTTCCGTCTATATCTCGCTCCTTTCTACTGTTATCGTGGCTAGCCTCCTGCTGGAGTCTAGCCATCCTCCACAGCCTGTACAGTGTCTCCTGCATCCAAATGAAAATGTGAGTCGTAGAAGGTGTAAGGTTCGGAGGGGTAGTTCAGAGAGGGATTACACGTACGAGTACGAGAGAAACAATGGTCGAAGGATGGAGAGTGCTGATGGATGTATATTGTTGTTGGTGGCCTTATGTACTTCTATTTCATTTCGTCCTCTCTCGTCCTCTCTTTCTTCTTTCTCTCTCCAGTCAGTCGAGGAAGGCAGGCGTTGGCCGTGGAGTGGAGTACTCAAGTATAACAGGGTTAGTGTGTGTCTCACCACCACTATACCAGGCGTTGCTACCTCCCTGAGCTAAGAACAGACCAGAAGAGATGTCGGAGGCTTAGAGTTATGCGTAGCGCCAGCACTAAGACGGATTCTCTGGTAAAGATGTACGGTGTCCAGCACGTTTGACCTTCCTCGTGAAGTATGATGGTGCAGGCGCTACGCAGGTGAAATGGGAATAGAGGGTAATGGTTGCTTTATGTTGTTGGCACATAAGAGCACCCATTAGACAATGACTAAGGAAACTACAATAGTAGAGGAGCTACTCATGTGATGACAGACTGGTAATCGGAATTTTACCTCTCTCTGTCTGTAGCACATCCTGTTTCTCCAGTCTGTTATACAAGGTTACCCGAACATGTTCTTTACTGTGTGTGTTCATTTCTGCACATGAATTAGTGGAAACTGACGTGTAATGAGTTAATGTACTTTGCTGTTTTGTAGGAAACAGCAGGAGTCAACTGGGAGCCTGTGTCTTGAGTTAAGATGTGGTGATAAGTATTAACTTCTACTAGGAATTGTGCTTTATTCTCTTTTGTTTTCGTGCGTTCCAACGTTGCTGTGTGTGCTCTCCCTCCACGCCTATATGAGGTGGTGACGCCAGCTCTGGAGCGAAACCCCACAGCTTGTGGCAGTCGAGGGCTGCCACCCACCCCTCTCCAGGGTTCTTGGACAAACCACCCCCGTCCCTAGACTGAGCATCATAGAGCGTGAGACGAGACCGATCATTTCCTCTGCCCGTACTCGGCTCCTGCCCTCTGCCGTACTGCGGACTGGCTTGACTTTGCCCGTAATGCCGTCGACCTTCTCGCGCACGTACTGCCAGTCGCTCTCTGCCCTACTCTGTGCGCTCCGTGTCTGCCCCTATATGCCTCGTGCCCGGTTGCGCCGTACTGCTTGCGCTCTGGGCTCGGCGTATGCGTCTGCCGTCCTGCCGTACTGCCGTGCTCTCTGCCTCGTACTGCGTCGCTCCTCTGCCGTACTGCCGTGCTTATCTGCCCGTACTGCCGTCGCTCATCTCTGCCCGTACTCGGGTCCAGCCTCTGCTGCCCGCGTACTGCGATGCGACACACTCTTTCTGCTCCTCCGTACTGCTGCTCGCCTCTCTGTTGCGCCTACTCGTTCTGTCGCCTCTCTGCCCCCCTACGCCGTCGCCTCTGCTGTCCCTATCTTGCAGGTCGCCATCCCTGTCCTCTACTGCGTCGGTCCGGCCCTCTCTTCCCTCTACTGCGTCGGCCTCCTTGCCGTACTGGTGCCCCCCTGCTGCACTGTCGCTCCCCTGCCCTGCGCCGGCCTCCCTCCTGTCTATGGGGCCGTCGCCTTCGCGTTACGGCCCCTGCGGCCTCCAGTTGGCACTGCACTTTGTTGTTGTTCTGTATGACTTGTAGAATGTTGTTATACGGCATGGTTTGCTCTGGCGGTTCTAAGCTTAGTAACCGCGAACCTGAAAAGGTTGTGTCGAAGTAAACGCCGACAAGGCGTGACGATTGTCGATTCGTGTTTTAAGGCAGGTCTATCGCAATGCCACTTACACTAATTTCTGTTCGCAGGGGCCGCGGTTACTATTGGTGACGCTGTAAAACAACCACAATTACTCAGCCATCTAGGTGTCATGCTGGATTATAAGAATGATTTCAGCTAGGCTGTTGTTCAAACGAATATTTTGATACTGGTAGACTATCAAGATAGAGCACCAATCAGAGCTTCATAGGATTGAATTGCTACCCCCTACAGGCACCCAATTAACTCTGACTATTCTTCTCCTGAGACAGCATAGCTTCTTCCGATCCTCTCTTGCTTCAACCACAGACTTTGAGGTGTGCAAGCTGGTACTGATGATAACCGGTACGTCAAGGACTGTTTTCAGGGAATTGGTGAGTTCAGAACTATATAGAAAGTTATCGTAACCTATATAAACTACCAGTATATCGTCCTGGGCTTCACTCAAGTCGTCGATATTAAACTCGAGCTAGCGTCTCGTGATGTCTCCCATTCTCTCTTTTCACCTCACCTGCCATTTGTTCCTCCTCAACTAGGCACCTGCGGAATGTGATCTGTCTTTCTTAGGACTCCGATTCTTCTCCTCCTCGGCGCTCTTCTATCTCTCGTCCCATCCTTTTCTTGAATTTGCTTCTTCGATTATCCCTTCTTTCTCTGCTCTCTATTGCTCGCTTTCACATATCCACTCTCATCCGCTGCTTCCGCTCTTCTTCTCTCTCTTTCTCCTTTCCATCTCTCTCTGGCGCCCCTTCTTCTCTCTCTCTTCTATTCTTGTGGCCATATCTTTTCTCTCTCTTCCTTATCTCTTCTCTGAACTCGTTTCAGGTCATTATTGTTTATTGGATATGCCTGCTGTTTCCTCTTGTTGTAAGGGATCGTTTGCTGCTAACGCGAGACAGGATTCCCACAGAGATTTTATACTCATTCTCTCGTATCCCTGAGGTAATGAGAGACCAGGTTTACAACCTCGCCCGAGGTTAGGAGAGAGATCCGGACTGTACAGTGCACTCTGTAGCCTCCGAGGGTAGCGCATGAAGATTCTTGGTTACTGACGGCAGACGGTAGTGTGAGACACTAGGTTTACCAACTGAAACTATCTCGAGCGTATGTGCAGACATCAGGTTTCACACCTGATACCCTCGGCGTGGTATGCGTTCGACTCACAGGGGTGTCTCTTCTCTTTTATCTCTCTGATCTCCTCATGAGGTTCGGTATACGGTAGAACACTTCGTTGTAAAATCGTGACCCTAGCATATTGTCTTGCTAGAACCACTGGAGATACATCCATGACCGGGCAGAGCAGTGCTAGAGCAAGTAGAAAAGAAGAGCTTATGTCTCATTGGTGACTCTGTATGTTATGTTGTGTGATATGGTGTGTTAACACAGATGTATCTCTCTCGATGTTCGAACACCAGCGAGGTAGGAGACATAGGTTTATACCTGACCCCGAGTTAGGAGAGA